>NC_063353.1:47144201-47177069 GCF_021869965.1 Rhincodon typus | reverse complement strand
TTCCACATCAAACAGATGTTCACCTGCACATCTGCTAATGTGGTATATTGTATCCGCTGTTCCCAATGTGGCCTCTTCTACATTGGTGAGACCAAGCGGAGGCTCGGAGACCGCTTTGTAGAGCATCTATGCTTGGTTCGCAACAAACGATAACACGTCCCAGTCGCGAACCACTTCAACTCTCTCCCACCCCCTCCCTGGACGACATGTCCATCCTGGGCCTCCTCCAGTGTCACAACGATGCCACCCGGAAACTTGAGTAACAGCACTTCATATTCCACCTCGGAAGCCTACAGCCCAATGGTCTCAAGGTGGACTGTACTAGCTTCAAAATCTCCCCACCCCTGACCTCATCCCAAGACCAGGCCCCCCTCTCATCCCAGCCTCATTGATCTGTCCGTCGTCTCTCCCACCTGTTGGCCCCTCCCACCTCACTGACCAATCCCCACCACTACCTACCTACACTCACTTTTACTAGCTTCATCCCCGCCTCATTGACCTGTCCGTCTTCTCTCCCACCTATCCGCTCCACTACCTACCTGCTATCACCGCCCCCCCCCTACTATTTATTTCAGAGCCCCCTTCCCCTCCCCCATTTCTGAAGAAGGGTCCTGACCTGAAATGTCAGCTTTCCTGCTCCTCTGATGCTGCTTGGCCTGCTGTGTTCATCCAGCTCCACACCTTGTTATCTCAGACTCCAGCACCGGCAGTTCCTACTATCTCTCAGTGTTGATGTATAGTAGCCAGGCTCTATAAGACTGCTATAGATTGGTCTTCGTTTCTGATGTCCAGTAACTTACTGTTGTCGGGGATGACTTCTCTGTCCTTAATTATGGTGCACCCTGTTAATTAATCAGTTGGCTTTGAGGAGCCTCTGGATCTGTAACAGACCTTGAATGGTTATTATCAGAGTTCACCTTGTGCAGCACGTGTATTCCACAGAGCTTTATGGAGTTCCTGTTGGTTTGGCAGTTCCACAGGGAGTTGAGTTGACTAGGAAGCTGGGTTAGCTTCGTGCACTTGATGGCTCGATTGTGATACAGAGTGGTTATAACAGCATGGGTTCAATTCCCACACTGGCAAAGGCTACTAGAAGGATTCTCCTTCTCAACCTCTTGCCTCACCTGACCTTCAAACTGTCACCAGATTTTCCTCTCTACTGAGACAGTGGCAGTATGGTGACTGCACCTTGAGGCCTAACAATCCATTTTTGAAGGAGGATGAGATGGAGAGTTTGCTCGGGTGAAGAGTCATGAATGAACCCAATTTGTATTTCAATACAATCGATGTAAAATCCCACAGAGGTGCTCAGTTGCTGAGATTAACCCATCTACAAAGTATTTCTGGTGCCCTTTAAGTTGAAAAGTTCCCTGGTGTGCACCATACTTGGGAAAAGGAACAAGGCTGAAGCTCCATTGGCATGCTGTCCCTCTTTACATTTTCTGTTATTGGTGTTAAAATTGGGACAGTTTGTTGTGGTGAGCGATCAGAGGGTTAATGAGTATGTGGAGGTGTTTGCTTGTACCACACAGTGTCAGGTGCATGGTAACTGCTCTCTTATTGCTGCTGAATGCCTGGCTGGCTTGCATTTTGCTTAAAGATCGCTGCTATCTCAAGAATCTTCTCTGAAACCAGCTGCTTCAAGGTTGAGCTAAGAGATGTAGTCACTGTTGTTTTATTTTATCTAATTAAGCTTTTCTCTCTCCCCCCTCCTTCTCCTCCCACCAATCAGTCCCTCCCTATGCTGCTTTTTTTTTCCTGTTGCACAGCTGATTGCAGGCTGTATTTAAGCATTGTTCTGGCATGTCCCATTTTTTTTGTTTTCTGTTGCTGATTCTAGGTGCATGGATGCTCTTCAACAAGAAAACAGAAAGGTCAGAAACTTGCTTAATGTGAGTGGGTTTACACATAAATCGGCTGGAGAACAGGACCATGGCTGTGCAACTTGCTCCTGAGCCTACTTTCAGTTTACTCACGGTAAGCGATTCTGCTGAGCTGACATATTCTGCACTGCTGTGATTTCACACTGTCCCTTCAAAGATTTGCCTTGTATTTTTCAGCAACATTTTAGGTTTGTTGTGTATGGTGCATATAAGCAGATGCTTTTGGACCGAGTCGTGTAATACAGGGATGGGGTTTTTGTGGCTTTAAGCAAATAAATGAGCGAAGACCTGAACTGATCAGGGTTTGCCACCTAAAGGAGATGTCATCATTTCTCAGGGGAGTGCTCTGCCTGGGCTCATTAGGCAGCTCGTGAGAGAAAGCCGTGTAAAAGAGATGCTACACTACAGCAATATTCTTTGCATTTACAGTCAAAATCTTTAACTACCTTTACAGCTCCACTTGGTTAGCGTGGTTTGGTTTAATTTGTATAGACAAGATAAAATTTCTACGATGTGTGTGTGTCTGTGTGTGTACGTGTGTAAGTCTGTCTGTCATTGAGTCATACAGCATGGAAACAGACCCTTCGGCCCAACCAGTCCCTGCTGACCATAACCCCAAACTAAACTAGTCCCACCTGACTGCACTCGGCTCATATCCCTCCAAAATTTCTTATTCATGAACTTATTAAAATGTCTTTTAAATGTTGCAACTGTACCCTCATCCATCACTTTCTTTGGAAGTTCATTCCACAGACAAACCACTCTCTGTGTAAAAAGATTGCCCCTCATGTCTTTTTTATATCTTTCTCCTCTCACCTTAAAAATATGTCCCTAGTCTTGAAAACTCCAACCCTAGGGAAAAGACACCTACCATTCACCTGATCTGTGCACCTCATGGTTTTATAAACCTCTGCAAGGTCACCCCTCAACCTTTTACGCTCCAGTGAAAAAAGCCGCAGCTTATCCAGCCTGTCCTTATAACTCGAACCCTCCAGTCTGGCAACACCTTGGTAAATCTTTTCTGAACCCTGTCCAGCTTCATAATATCCTTCCTATAACTGTGTGTGTGTTTGTGTAGAAGTGTTTGACAGAAACAACATAATACTGAATGATATTAGGGCCTAGCAGAGTGACGTGAGTAACCCTGTGTTATTTACATCCCTTTCTGTTGGTAGAGGAAACCATTCTCAATTGTCCTCCTGATGAAGGGCTTTTGTACAAAAACAAAGGCTGACAGTCTGTTTATGGCAAGGAGCAAAGTCATTGTACCAAGCTGTGGCAGGCTTCGACTGGGAGATCCACATGATGTCATGCAGTATATCTTGCTTACTCTGTCGATTTGATAGTCTCAGAATTAAAGCATGATTGGATATTGTCAACATAAAATAAAAAACCAAAAGAACTGCCAATGCTGTATATCAGGTTCAAAAACAGAAGTTGCTGGGAAAGCTCAGCAGATCTGGCAGCATCTGTGAAGAGAAATCAGAGTTAACATTTCGGGTCCAGATCTGAGGAAGGGTCACTGGACCCAAAATGTTCACTGATTTTCCTTTGTTGTTGTATATAGTGAACACACTATGATCTTCAATATTGGTTTGTAACCAAACTGTTGCTGCTTTTGCTTATTATTCTATGACGTCATGTAAGAGGAAGTAAAGAACTCCACAACGACTGAATTGATTTGGTTCAGAATCTCATATCTACAGCTGACAAATATTGAAAGGCAGCAAAGTGTTTTGGGCGTGAGCTTCCTTTAACATGAGATCACTCGGGAGGGTAGCACTGGAGATCAACAACTCTTTCACAAGTGCCTGGTGATACTGCTCTGGTGGGTACCTCATGGTGATGCAAACCAACTGATGGGATGGCACCGGTCACTTTGTACAGGACTGAAGTCTTAAAGGTGACAGTTGGACCAATTAAAAAGAAGCCCAGTAGACAACAACAAGGCACTTATTAAACTGCCATCTGTTTCTGCCCACAAAAAGATAGACAGGACTGAGTTGTCATTTGAGATTTATAGACATTACAAGGTGCTGCAGGAAGAAGCTGTGAGTGTGCCAGTGCCTTGAGGGCCTACAATTCCCAGTCACACACCCAAGACCAGCTCACAATTCTTCAGAAAGTTTGGGTGATAAGGAGGTCAGTGCTGGTTTTGTGGTGGACTGGTAAAAGGTTGAACAACCAAAGTTGACAAAAAATTAGTGCTTCCTCATTGCATGCATCATCCACACTGCATGTAGGATATGCAAGACTGGGGTTGAATGTACTGGAGACTCTGATTTGGATGGCAGAGATTTTCCTGTGACTGTTCCCTTCCCCAAGCTGCCCGGACCCAAGTGATGGGGGCAGCTACACTGCGCTCATGGAGTGCTGTAGCTAGTGGTGTAGCTGGACATAAGCTGGGTAAGGGGAAGACTGGAAAATGGGCACGTTGAAAGCAAAGTTCAGACACTAACAAACAAACTCCTCTCAACTCCGAGACCTAACCCTGGGCTCCCCCGTCTGTAACTAGATCCTCAACTTCCTAACCCATAGACCTCAATCAGTAAGAATAGGTGACAACACCTCCTCCACAATAATCCTTAACACTGGTGCCCCACAAGGCTGTGTACCCAGCCCCTTACTATACACTTTATACACTCATGACTGTGTGGCCAGATTCCACCCCAACTCCATTTAAGAGTTTGCTGACAACACCACCAACAACGAGACAGAGCACAGGAAAGAGATAGACAGACAGTTTAGTGACCTGGTGTAAAGACAACAATCTCCCCCTCAATGTCAACAAAATGAAGGAGTGTGTCATCAACTTCAGGAAGCGAAATGGAGGGCACGTCCCTGTATCAAAAGTGCTGAGGTGGAGATGGTCGAAAGTGATCACCAACAATCTGTCCTGGTCCGCCCACGTCGATGTGAAGATCAAGAAAGCACAATAACGCCTCAACTTCCTCAGAAGACTAAGGAAATGCAGCATGTCCATAAAGACTCATACCAATATTTATAGATGCACCATAGAAGGCATCCTATCTGGATGCATCACAGCTTGGTATAGTAACTGTTCTAACCAGGACCATAAGAAACTACAGAGTTGTGAACACAGCCTAGTCCATCACAGAAACCAGCCTTCTATCCATTAACTCCATCTATACTTCCTACTGCCTTGGGAAAGCAACCAACATAATCGCAGACCCCTCCCACCCCAGTTATACTCTCTCCCATTGGGCAGAAGATATAAAAGTTTGAAAACGCGTACCAACAGATTCAAGAACCGCTTCTTCCTCACTGTTACCAGACTTTTGAACCGCCGTCTCAAATATGAATGTTGATCTCCCTCTCCGCATCTTCTCTGCGACTGTAACACTGTACTCTGTTCTGCTACCCTGATACACTTTGTATGGTACGATCCTCCTGTAGAGCATGTATAACAACACTTTTCACTTTATCTCGCTACATGTGACAACAATAAATCAATCAGTGAATCAAACAATTGATCAATCAATCACTATAAGTCCACCATTCAGGCTGTGCCCGAAGGAAGTGAATAAGCCACGTACAGATAAATATCGTGCATTTATCTCTTCAGTCATTGCTACTTTCTAAATCCCTATGTCTTCCTCTGTTGCTTTTTCTGTTTCTCCCTGGGTCTAATGGTAAACTTGTGCCCCACTCCGTGGTAATGATGGGAAAATGAAAGGGGTCTAAGATTATGAGAGAGTGATACAGGTTTGTCCCACATTCCTGCTCTGCAGCAGCATTAGTGAGCTGACTACACCCATGGGAAAGTCGCTGCCCCATTGGGAGTGGCGTTTACTTTAAAGGCAATGTTGTGTCTTCACTGACATCAACATGTTGCATGAAGAGGCATTCAACATTCACACACACACACACTCAGAGACACACACTCAGAGACACACACAAATTAACAGGTTCTCCCTCTCAAATTCTCACGCACACACACACTCAAATACACATGTACTCCCTCACAAATTCACACGCACACACACGTACTGTCAGACAAACACACAAATATACACCCACTCCCTCTCAAATTCACATACACATATTCAAATTCACACTCATTCACTCAAATTCATACACCCTAATAAATCCACACACAATCAGATTCATGTACGCACACACACTCTCAATCCACACATACACTCACTCACTCACACATTCACACTCACCCACTCACAAATAAACCCCTGATCATTAACACAGTCCGAAAGTGCCAAACCTCTTTATGTTCACACTCACACCTACGTTTGAAGGTTTTGCTGCAAAGAGTGGAGCTGATGTGTCAGAGTCATTGTCCCAATGTTTTTTTCATTATTCCAGCTGAAAGTTTTTGTGAACTTTAAAGGAGGATGTTTATTTGTTACACATTTTCACTATTTTAATGAAATCACAACATCTTCCTTACTTTGCCCACCGACCCTAACACACAGAAATTAAATACAACTAAAGAAAAAAAGTTGCAAAGAGTTCTTTGTCTCATGCTGTCTTTTGTAGCAGGCCTGTAGTTTCTTAGTTGAGTTGATGTTTTGGCTGGAGTGAAGGTCTTGAAAGGCAAAGGTTTCTCAGTGAGCTGTAGTTATAGTTGACTTGCCAGGAAGTTTATGTCTTGTGAACATGAAGTTAGAACATATTGGAAGAGAGTACTCCATTTCAAGGGATTATTGTTTATTATCTTTACCTTAGCTGCTTACTTGACTGCAGCTAGTCTCCTGGATTCTAATATTCTTTGTATCATTGCTTTGATGAAATTCTGTCTTTACAGCTTCTGTTGTTATCTTTTAAAGCAGCTGACCAATATGTTTGCCTTATCCATGTGACCTTGTAATAAGTGCTTAGTCATTTTCTAAAGAAAGTGGTGGGTTAAATCAGTCAGCATTCTTTGGGGGTTGCAGCTTTTCAAACCTTACAGTTTGATTTTGCCAGTGTCTTTGTGGTTAGAGAGAAGGCCATCATGGCTCAATGAACAGTCATTAAGTTTTATTTGTATAAGTGTCACATATATAGAGTTTTTATAAGGGCTGAATTAGTTTTGGAGTGTTGGAGGTTGAGGGATGACATTATAGAAGTTTATAAAATCATGAGGGACATGGATAGGGTGAATAGTCAAGGTCTTTCCCCAGGGTAGAGGAGTCTGAAACTAGAGGGCATTGGCTTAAGGTGAGAGGTGAAAGATTTAAAAGGGACCTGAGGGGCAACACTTTCATGCAGAGGGTGGTATGTGTATGGAATGAACTGCCAGAGGAAATGGTGGAGATGGGTACAATTACATTATTTAAAAGGCATCTGAATGGGTACATGAATAGGAAGGGTTTAGAGTGACATGGGCTGGTATATGGGATTAGATTAATTTGGGATATCTGGTTGGCAAGGGCGAGTTGGACCAAAAGGTCTGTTTGCATGCTGTACAGCTCTGACTCTATAAAGAGTGTGGAGTTTAATGTTAAGATCCCAGCTGATGTTACTACTGGACAAATCAGATTCCAGACTGAAATCTTGGCCAGATGGATGATTTTGTTTTTGTTTTAACAAGGTCTTTCCCTGAAATATAAGCACGCAATCTTGCTGATTTGGGCTTAACAATAAAGCAGATGTTTATTACACAAATGAAATGAAGATAAAATAGAATAAATAAAACCATTCACATATAACCTTTTCTTGCATACAACTGAGTTTAGACTTTCTCAGCTTCAAGCAACCCCTTCTGGGTTTTACTAAATATTTCTGGTCTGGAAGTTTTAAATTAAACTCCTTACACTGAGAACCTCTTTCTTAACAGTCCTACACTACCTCCCTTTCTCAGGAGCAACTGTTTTATACATCCAGCTTCAGACTAGACCTTGACAATAACTGCCAAACTGAAACACGAAAGCTTCTTTCAAGCTGTGGGTGTTTCCCTCAAGTTCCTAAACAAAAGTTTATCTTCTACCTGAAAATCTAATGCACTTCACTGCTTACTTTCTCACTCGTAAACTCTCATAATGTAAATAAAACCCCATTATGCTCTGTAAAGTTTCATTTTATGCTGGGCTTTAAAAGAATTCACCATGGTTACACAAAGGGTGGCACAGTGGCTCAGCGGCTAGCACTGCTGCCTCACAGCACCAAGGACCTGGGCTGGATTCCAGCCTCGGGTGACTGTCTGTCTGTGTGGAGTTTGCACCTTCTCCCTGTGTCTGCATGGGTTTCGGCGGGTGCTCCAGTTTCCTCCCACAGTCCAAAGATGTGCAGGTTAGGGTGGATTGGCCATGCTAAATAGTCCATTGTGTCTAGGGATGTGTAGGCTGGGTGGATTAGCCATAGGAAAATGCAGGTTTACAGGGATAGGGTAGGGGGTGCTGGGATGCTGTTTGGAGGGTTGGTGCAGACTCAATGGGCTGAATGACCTGTTTCCACACTGAGTGATTCTAAGATTAAAAAAAATGCTTCCAAGTTAATCATTCAGCCTCTTCAGATGCACAGACCAAAGGTGCATTCCACTTGTTCAAAATCTAATCTCTAAACTAAATGATATTAAAATACATATAAATCATACAACATCAACTTAGAATGTAAAAACTGAAAGAACTGTGTATGCTGTAAATCAGGAACAAAAACAAAATTGCTGGAGAAGCTCAGCAGGTCTGGCAGCATCTGTGAAGGAAAAAAAGAGTTTGGTGGCATGGTGGCACAATGGTTAGCACTGCTGCCTCACAGCGCCAGGAACCCAGCTTCGATTCCAGCCTCGGGTGACTGTGTGGAGTTTGCACATTCTCCCCGTGTCTGCGTGGGTTTCCTCCAGGTGCTCCAGTTTCCTCCCACAGTCCAAAGATGTGCAAGTTAGGTGGATTGGCCATGTTAAATTACCCATAGTGTTCAGGGAGGTGTAGATTAGGTGGGTTATAGGGGGATGGGTCTGGGTGGGATGCTCTGAGGTTCAGTGTGGACTTGTTGGGCCGAAGGGCCTGTTTCCACACTGTAGGGATTCTATGATCTATGAACTAATGTTTCGGGTCCGGTGAAAGGGTCACTGGACCTGAAACATTAACTCTGTTTTTTCCTTCACAGATGCTGCCAGACCTGCTGAGCTTCTCCAGCAACTTTGTTTTTGTTCCATCAACTTGGAATGTGTTGTTTTGTTTCCTGTTGAGGTAGCTTTATTCCTTGAGAGAAGTCAGGTGATCCTTGGGCAGCCACATTTTGCTGCCTTTACCTTTTACCTTTTTAATGTAGCTTTAAGAAAGGCCTGAACATTTATAATACTGTCACAGCTGTTGTGCGCATGACATAACGAAAATGCTGATTTCATATCTGTTCAGCATCTCTGTTAATTTCACTGAAACATGAAACTGTTACAAATTGGTGCAAAAATAGGCCATTTGGCCTATTCTATTTGCAATGGCTCCTCAAACAAGCATCATTACCTCGTGCCAATCTCCTGCCTTTATCCATACACTGACAGGCTAATTTCATCCAAATATCTATCTAATGCCCTCCTGAATGCCTCAATTGAACCTGTCTCCACCGTACTTCCAGGCAGTTCATTCCACCCCCTAACCACTCGCTGTGTGAAAAACCTTTTCCTCACGTCACCCTTGCTTCTTTTGCACATCACTTTACATCTGTGATCCTCTTGTCCTTGTTCTTTTTTCAATGTAATAAACATCAGCTCAGCTCAGACTGAGGACAGAATTTGAACCAAACACAGAAAGTGCTGGAGAAACTCAGCAGGTCGGGCAATGTCTGTGGAGAGAGAAACAGAGTTAGTGTTTTGAGTCTGATTTAACTCTTCTTCAAAATAGAAGTCGTCTTTAAGAGTTCTGAGGAAGAGTCATACCAGACTGGAAACGTTCAAGAATTTACCTTTCTCATCCTCGGATACATTCAATGGCCCATTGTTGACTAGCATTTGGGAACATTAACAATCCCCTGAGATAGGAAATTCCTCCCCTACCTTCAATGATAATGCCTTATTCCAAATTTCTGCTCCAAAGACCAGATTCGCCTGTGAATGAAATCGTCCTCCAGTTAAGGATAGTTACAGGTAGAAATGATACATTGCCAACTATATGGAATGGTTTGATACTTGATCTACAGAATCAGGGCAGTTTCACACTGAGATTGCAGCTGATTGTGGTGAGTATTCTGAGTGATGGTTAAAACTATTCTGAGCTTTTCCTGACTAACCCTTTGGTGAGGCTGGAGGAAGCATAGTTCAATCTTTTCTTAATTGGGTCGAGTGTCCCCAGTGATTGAACGTCTTGTTTATGGAGAGAATTGACTTTGAGCTCTGAACTGCCTTTCCACACTGTTGCTGCTGTAAATGCAGAAGAGGTCAGATCCCAGAAGGAAAACCCACTCGTTAGATCCTAACAGCCTTTTTTTTTGCCATGGTGATCAGTTACTGAACACATTCACAAGAGGCTGCCCATGAACTTTTAACACACAGAATAAAACATATTAAACAAGAAAAAGAATTAACTATATTACACTAGGCAAAAAGTTGGAAAGATTTCTTTACAAACACTCAAAAGGGTTCAAATTCACATGAGACAACAAGATGCAGGGCTGGATGAACACAGCAGGCCAAGCAGCATCATAGGAGCAGAGAGGCTGACGTTTCGGGCCTAGACCCTTCATCAGAAAAGGGGGAGGGGAAGGGGGTTCTGAAATAAATAGGGAGAGAGTGGGAGATGGATAGAGGAGAGGATAGGTGGAGAGGAAACAAACAGGTCGAAGAGGCGGGGATGGAGCCAGTAAAGGTGAGTGTAGGTAGGGAGTTAGGAAGGGGATAGGTCAATCCAGGGAGGATGGACAGGTCAAGGGGGCGGGATGAGGTTGGTCGGTAAGAGATGGAGGTGCGGCTTGAGGTGGGAGGAGGGGATAGGTGGGAGGAAGAACAGGTTAGGGAGGCAGGGACGAGCTGGACTGGTTTTGGGATGCGGTAGGGGGAGGGGAGATTTTGAAACTTGTGAAATCCACATTGATACCATTGGGCTGCAGGGTTCCCAAGCGGAATATAAGTTGCTGTTCCTGCAACCTTCGGGTGGCATCGTTGTGGCACTGCAGGAGGCCCAGGATGGACATGTTCAGTGTTCTAAATGTACATGAGTTTTCCTTGCAAAACCACCAGTTCCCTTGATGCAGGGAGTGTGCTCTGATTGCTAACCTGCAGCTTCAATTTAATTTCCATCATTGCATATGGACAATAAAATGGAGGTCAAACAGGACCCTTCATATTTGCAGACAGCTGCCATGAATAGTGATTTCTCATTTGCACTGCTATCTAATGGCCTACTGGCAGATGCTCAAGGCTCGGACGGTGCCACTTAGGCACAGTGTCAACATTGAACCCTACTTAACATGTACAGTCCACACAGCATTTCACAGCAATATGCATCATTCCGCAGTAACACAAATATATCCCTCAGTAAATGGACTGCGACTTAATATTGCAGTAAGCATGTGCAGGGAGAAAGCAAAATTCAGAATAAATTTAAAATCACATGTAAAAATAAAAAATAGAAATCTGTAGTGCTGAAGGTTGATCAGTGTCTGAACATTGGAGATTAGTTAACATTTCTCACCAGAAATGACAGAGCCAGAAGTCACCCAACACCAGGTTATGGTCCAACAGGTTTATTTGAAATCACAAATTTTTGGAATGCTGCCCCAGTCCAACACTGAGACCTCCACATCAGAAATAACCAAGAATTGGTTGCTTTCAAACTTTGGGATTGGGGAAGGGTTAAATGAATAAACATTGGTTTGTACTTCAGTGGCTGCAAGGTGAATATTATTTTCTGCCAGTGCTCAGCACACTGCATGTGTTCAGTAGACTTTGCTTATCCTTTAAGTGTTCCGACGTCATTACAAATCTAATCAAAGCTTGCATTTTGATACCTGTGGTGCGCATTTTCTCCATTACTCGGGGTTCTGTGCTGTACTTTTACAAAGAAAAATCAGATATGATGGATCTGGGTAAAAACTGCATTGATTGACAAAATGCATTAACTCTTCCAGTGAATGAGGTCATCGAACCCAATCATGGAAGAACAGAGTTTACAGGAATCCTGCGTCTTTGTCTTGGGGAGTTGTGCAGAGAACTATAAAACATTTGATCAAGGTTAGGAGCCCATTACACTTGTAGTGAGTAGATGTCACACTGTTTGAGAAGAATGAGATGGGAATTCAGATTAACAGGATGTATTGTGATTGTGTCATTATGTAAATACAAATGTTCAACAATATATTTTGTAAGAAAGCATCAATTCAGTTTTGATATATATTTGCAAAGGCAGATGCTGCTGTGACTGTTAGTTTTGTATGCACCTGATTATTTCACTGGTTTGCATTTGCTCAAAGCCTCCCTTTCAGTCGAGAGTAAGCAGCTGTTCATTGTAGTCCTAATAGGTTAAGTGCTACCATTTGTGATAAATACTTTTTCTGAATGATTCAGACATTGATGAGGTTCCGTCATCATGTACTTAAGACCACTGAATGGTAAATAGATTAGTAATGATCTTTGTCACTGTCCAGGGCTAGAGGACCAAGTCACCGTTCTCGTTACAATGGTTAAATGGATTTCTTTGTAATAGTGGAAAAAAAACTTCAAACAAAGTTCTGTATTAGCTGGTTTGTAGCTGAGCCTACCTGTGGCTTTCATTTGGCACATACATCATATTTTGTTCTAAATTGGAAAGAAATATTTAAAAAATCACTGAAATGATGTGATAACAGTGAGAATCGACACATCATACAGAAGGGAAGAGGCCCATCAACGCATCAAGTCTGTTCTGTTAAAGCTACTCCCAGTCTGTGCTAGTCCCACCTTCCAGCACAAGGCCCATAGCTTTCAATGTAATGACGTGCTTGGCTGTAATTTTTTCTCTGTCCACTATTTTGGTCAGGTGTGACCCTAAATGAATTAGTATCATGCTAAAATAGCAGATCAATTTTAGATAAATGTATTGTGTGTTCATTATTATCCCACAATGTAATTTTAAGTATATAAAACTGTAATGTGTATAGTTAATTTGCCTGCTTGCAGTGTTGGTCTGTGTCAACTCTTCTGGGTTTTTTTATTAAAAAGCTTAATAATAGAAGTTTCATATCAATTCTAGGAATTGAATTAAATGCTTCATAGATTAAATGCTTCAAAAGGTTTAAAATTCTTTCTAGGTGGCCATTGTTCTATATCTCCAGTGAATGTTGTACAAATATGTGAGCCAGGAGTTTGTGTTGGTTGATCAGTGCTACTTTGGGGATGTTGAGAGTACCCAATTAGATCAGATACATCATACTAATGTTGCTTAAACACTTCTGATCAAGAACAGCTGGCAAAATTTGTAATTAGAACATTCATTCATATGGCTCCGTTCAGTCAAAATCATAAGCTGTTAACCCATTTAACTTTTATTTTTCTTTCCAAATGAAGTTACCTGGCAAATGTGTAGAAAGATTGGTGACTTTCTCATCCTGCTAGAGGGGTCCAATGCAGACTTGGATGTTTGTGCCTTTCGTTAACATAAGAACATAAGAACCAGGAACAGGAGTAGGCCGTTCAGCCCCGTCATTGCAATTTGTCTTGTCCCGTTTATTCTCTGTGGGGAATCACTAATATTAACAGTGACATCTCAAATCTATTTCAAACAGAACAGAAGATCTCTTCAAATGCACGTTCCAATCAGATTTCTTGTTACTTTTTTTGGGAGGGGGAGATGTGGTTTGTGGTGTACCAGAGACTTACAGATATCTTGCAAATATGATGTGAATAATGTAAAAGTACTAAATTAATCTGTGGGCAGAACTTTGAACTATTTGAAACAAGTGTATTTTCAGATGGGATTGCTCTTTTGCACAGATTTTTCTCAGTTTACAGTTAACAATTTATATAAAGAGCAGAGGTGTGATTGATGATCAAAGATAATTGTGTTGCAGGAAACTGCCGTTGTGTTGTAGTTTCCTGAAGCTTGACTC
The DNA here is from genome assembly GCF_021869965.1 of Rhincodon typus. Classification (NCBI taxonomy): domain Eukaryota; kingdom Metazoa; phylum Chordata; class Chondrichthyes; order Orectolobiformes; family Rhincodontidae; genus Rhincodon; species Rhincodon typus. Next base: position 47,163,210 of record NC_063353.1, on the reverse strand, counting down.
TCGACAGTTGGGTTCCAAGCAAATGTTAAACTCATGGACTCTTTTAAGGACAGCTTCATGATAGACCTATTTGAGCTTGTGGTCCTCCCTCAAGTCTTTACTGTATATGTTTCAGGAACTGTTGATTTACAGGTGATTGTTGGGACCTGAGAAGATTAGTGCACCAGAATTGGTGAAGAGGAAATTTGTTTTCATTCATTCAGGGCTGTGGGTTTCGCTGGCTAAGCCAGCTGTTTCCATCCATCCCAGGTTGAAATACAATGAGGACACATCGGAAAACAGCTTGCAAAGAATTACTGCCGTCCTTTGTGAAATAACTCCACAGAGGCCAGTATCCCATCACCAAGTCACCCTTTATTTACTCGTACATAGTACATGACACTGACCCAGCTAGCCCAGAGCTGGCTCTTATAGTGAGCAGAACCTTTGATACTCCTGTTTATATCTGTCAGCCAGGGCTCCCTGATTGGACCAGGTTAACAGCCCCAATCAGGGAACTAATAACCTGTGAGGTCCACCTGACTGACCTCATTCCAATCACTACACTTTGCTTTGATTTGCCCGTTTAATCCAGTAAGGTTATGATATTGTTTGTGCTGACTTCATCCTCTGCTCCATGCATTCACTGCTTTGAATGCTGACATTGGGGGTCACTTTGGCATGAGATCCAAATGCATTGGTCCCCAGTCTTGATAATGATCGAAGGTAAACTAACAAAACACTGATGGTTCCAACCACTAGAGGTTCAATAATCCCACCCATCAGTAATGGTCTAGATGTACTGACATTCACAACAGATCATTTAAAAGTACTGAAATGGCATAGTTCGTTGTCACAAAACAATTTCAGCCCCTTCTGTTTTTGGTCTCTGTGACTCTGAATATCAGTCAGGCTCAGTGGTTTCCTGGAATGATGTTGATCACTTACATGCAATTACATAGAATCAATAGCACAGAAACAGGCCATTCAGCCTAACTTGTTCATGCTGTTGTTTATGCTTTACTTGAGACTTCTCCTACCTATCCTTGTTTAATCCTGTTAGCATAACCCACATCTCCCCTTCTCCTTCCTATGATTTTTGAGCCTCTTCCTGTGCTGGCAGTTCCTCTTTTTCACACATAGAACATAGAACAGCGCAGGAACAGGCCCTTCGGCCCACCATGCCTTTACCAACCATGATGTCATTCTAAACTAGTCCCGTACATGCACATGATCCGTATCCCTCTATTCCCTGCCTGTCATGTGTCTGTATAAATGCCTGTTAAATGTTGCAATTGTATCTGCTTCTCTCCCCTCCCCTGGCAGTGCATTCCAGGCACATACCACCCTGTGTGTTTAAAAAAAAAAGTGCCTTACACATCTCCTTTAAACTTACTCCCTCTCACCTCAAATCCAAGCTGTTGAATTATTGACATTTCCACCCTGGGAAAAAGACTGACTATTCATCTTACCCATGCCCCTCATAATTTTATACACTTCTATCAGTTCACCCCTCAGCCTCCGAAAACAATCCAAGTTGGTCCAATCTCTCTTTGTAGCGAGTACGCTCCAATTGAGGTGACATCCTGCTAACCCTTGTTTGCACCCTCTCCAAAGCCTTCAACATCCTTCCGATTGTGTGGAGACCCAGAACTGCGCACAATAATCGAAATGTGGCCTAATTAACGTTTTATACAGCTGCAGCATGATTTTTATGCTCAGTGCCCAGACTGATTGGAAAGAAAAGCATACTGTATGCCTCCTTTACAACCCTGTGTTGCCACTTTCAGGGAGCTGTGATTACATCTCACTCTGCACTTCCCCACCAGTGAAAACCTCTGCCCTTAGTCTAATCAGCCAAACCATTAATCATTTCAGGGACTCGCACTGCCTCACCCTGGCAGGATGAAGGAATGCAGTATGATTTTTATTTTGGGGGTGGGAGGGAGGGGACAATCTATGGGATTGGAGGTTGTGGTGAATGGAAGGCAGAGTGATCAGAAGCAAGGTTAGAGGAGTGGCTCCCAGAGGAGACTCCTCTGCCCAGAATGAAAACACTGAGGGAGCCCCTTCCCCTCCCCTTTCCCATCCCCTCTCCCTCCCCCTTCACCACCCCCTCCCCTTCACCCTGCCTTCTTAAAGCTGTCCACACGGTGTGACCCCTCGGGTATACCATGTGGGAACACACCACTCGATCCGTGGTGATCCCAAAGGCAGGGGTCTGAGACCCAGACGTGGTTCTAAATTGGCCACTCATTTGGTGATGAGGCAGGAAGGTTAATGATTGGCTGGTGGTGGGACAGGTCGGCTAATGATTGGACAGGACAACTGATGATTGAAAATCGAAAGAGCTGCAGATGTTGGAAAAGCTCAGCAGGTCTGGCAGTGTCTGTGAAGAGAAATCAGTATTAACGTTTCAGGTTGTGTGACTCTTTCTCAGAATGATTGATGGTTGGTTGGTGATGGAACAGGATGAATGATATTGGTTGGTGAAGGGGCAGGAAGGTTAATGATTGGTAGTTGACAGGACAAGAAGGTTAACGATAGGTTTGTGATGGGACAGGAAGGTGAATGATTGGTTGGGACAGAGAGATTGATGATTGGTTGATAATAGGACAGGACGATTGATGATTGGTTGGTGATGGAACTGAAAGATAGACAATGGGCCTGTGTCCCCCAGACTGAATTCCTGTGGAGGAGAGACAGTGGCATGGTTTGGGTTTGCTGTCACCCTCCTTGATTAAATACCCTCACATCAAACCCAAACTGGCTGTAATTGACCACCAGAAATTTTCACCCATCGTGGGCTGTCCTCACTTAGCATGATAAACAATGCCACTTCTGAAGCGGCATTGCTACCTTTGCAACTTATTTTGCTACGTTTGCAACTTATTTTGGTTTTCCATCCTTCTGAAATACTTTCTTGCTGCAAAATCTGATCGTTTATCAAGATAAATATATTTCCATTTTGCCTAAGATGATCATCTGAGAGAAAACTGTTTCAGTGTGGATCATGCCTTGTCCTCCTACAACCTCCCACGCACAGACATTACTGCTGTCTTTATCAGATTGTATTTGAATTCACTCTACAATTGATTGATGCATTAGGGTCACAAATAGCAGGTTAAATACCCTGGTGAATCTAATTGAATAGGACAGATGTGAAATTATAAGCAATAGAGAAGAGTGCAACAGCAGTGGTGTCTGCTGTCGTCCTGGTCGAACTGTAAGTGATTTTAGAGTTTGCCTCGCTCTTGCAAAGACCACAATCACGCTGCAAGCTTTTCTTTATTCATTCCTGAGATGAGGGTGTCACTGGGTGGGCCAGCATATATTGCCTGCTCCTAATTGCTCAGAGGGCAGTTAAGAGTCAACCACTTTGGCTTTGGGCCTGGAATCATGTATAGGCCAGACCAGGTGAGGATGACAGTATCCTTCCCTAGAAGCAGTGGTTAACCAGATGGATATTTCCAACAATCGACATTGGATTCATGGTCATCATTTGACTCTTGTCAGATTTTTATTGAATTCAAATTCCATTGTCTGCAGTAGTGGGATTTGAATCAGGTTCCCAGAGCAGATCTCCCAGATCTCTGGATTGGTAATACCACTAGGCCATTGTCTCCCCTAAAACTTCTTGCACGCATGACCCTTCTGCCTGAAATGATCTAACCTTTCCTCCTATAAAATACCTTAAATAAACTCTGATAAAAAATTGCAACAGCTTGTTGGTGGTTTTGAATTTTATTGCAATTTTCGGACCCACTAGGCAGCGTGAGTTTATTGCTGTGAAGTCAAGGTTCTGTTGCACATTTGAGTGTATTTGAAAATCTTCATATGAAACACACAAAATAAAAGTGTCTATGAAGATTTTCATTCCAACAAATTTGCATCATTGAGTTGGGTATAGTTTGGCAATTTTTAAATTATTCACAGGAAGAGGGTGTTGCTGCTTAGACCAGTATTTATTACCCATCCCTAATTAAGAGTTAACCACATTACTGTGGGTCTGGAGTCACATGTAGGCCAGACCAGGTGAGGATGGCAGTTTCCTTCCCTAAAGGACATTAGTGAACCAGATGTGTTCTTCCAACAATCGACAATGGTTTCATAGTCTCATTTCATTAGATTCTTAATTCCAGACTTCTATTGAATTCACATTCCACCATCTGCTGTGGTGGGATTTGAACCTGGGTCCACAAAACTTGGCCTGGGTCTCTGTATTAATAGTCCAGCTAATACCACTTGACTGTTGCCTCGAGAGTTCTCTGCTTTGGTCACATTTAACCCTGTGTTTCAACATCGCTGAAAGGAGATAAGAAGTTGAAGCTTCTTGTTCTGACTCATCAGAATGAGGAGTGAGAAACAGACTTGGAAAAAAGAGATAGCTTTGTACACAACATGCTGATTGGTTGGGTCTCCATTTCCATGGAGATGGAGCAAAGACAGTTAGCTGTCAATTTTAATTCTCAGACCAGGCAGGTAGATTTTTGATTGGTCAGGGTGTTGCCATGGGGATGCAGTAGATTTTGGCAGTCTTTGTGAGCTGTTTTTGACAAAGGTGCAAAGTATGTACATATTTCCTTTTGCTGATATAAGTCAGGGTCCTGCGTTATTATGTGTGGAGCTTTGAGCACATGCACATAGAATCCCTACACTGTGGAAACAGGCCCTTAGGCCCAAAAAGTCCACACCACCTCACAGAGCATCCCACCCAGACTGATTCCCCTATAACCCACCTAATCTACACATCCCTGAACACAATGGGGCAATTTCCCATGGCCAGTCCACCTAACCTGCACATCTTTGGACTGTGGGAGGAAACCCCATGCAGACGCGGGGAGAACATGCAAACTCCACACAGACAGTTGCCCGAGGGTGGAATTGAACCCAGGTCCCTGGAAGCTGTGAGGCAGCAGTGCTAACCACTGAACCACCATGCCACCGTACCTTCCCTATTACCTACTGAATTTAGATGAAAGCATTTTGTGATTCAGGGGCAAGGACTCCAAATGCCTCTGTGTTGTAGTTTTCTGCACTCCTTCTCCATTTAAATAATACTCACTTCCTCTTCTCTGCCTGTCAAAGTGCACAACCTCACATTTACCCCATTAGAACATTGAACAGTACAGCACAGGAATGGGCCCTTCAGCCAATGATGTTGTGCTGAAAATGACACCAAATTAAACTGATTCCTTCTGCCTGCCCTTGGTCCATATCCCTGCATATTCATGTGCTTATCTAAAAGTCCATTAAATGCCCCTATTGTATCTGCATGCAGCACACTACGAGCCCAGCCCAGTGTAACTCTTAGCGCAGTCTGGAATATTTAATAAACTATCTCCAATAGTGGAATCACATCTAATCGTGGATATGCTTCACCGAGGCTTGCAATCATGGGATGGTTGAGCATAAGTGGCTTGCTCCCCAAGAATGGACCACGGGATGTATTGTTTGATTCCTGTATAAAGTGGTGTCTGTTTCTTTCTTCAGTCAGAGGATGTGGGCATCACTGGCTGGACAGCATTTATTCTCTAGACAGCAATTAATAGTCAACTTTATTGCAGTAGGTCTGGAGTCACATGTAGTCCAGACCTGCAGTTTTCTTCCCTAAAGGGCATTTGTGAACCAGATGGGCTTTTCCTGACCATCAGCCAAAGTTTCACCCTCATCATTAGACTCTCAGAATCCCTACAGCACAGAAAGAGGCCATTCAGCCCAACATTGGTAACCAGGCTGACTATCTCCTCCCTCGTTGTTGGCATGGTAACAGTTCAGATACGAAACAGAAGCTGGTGGAGGCCACTCAGCCCCTTGAACAACTTCTTCTGTCATTCTGCAAAATCATGGTTTTGTGATTTTCTGTTATTTGTGGCTGATGTAAATTAGGTGGGGTCTGGGTGGGATGCACTGAGGGTCAGTGAGGACTTGTTGGGCCGAAGGGCCTGTTTCCACACTGTAGGGATTCTGTGAAGGATTGATTACATCCCAGTTTCCTGGGGAGTTAAAATGGAGGGTGAAATTTCATCCAAGTGTGCTTGAGAATTGCAGTTGGGGTATCAGTGAGCTGAATGAAAGTTCCCAACCATTTCCAGTAACACACCATTAAATTGTAACATTGCTGCCACTCTTCGGTTGAATTACTTTTTAGAAAGACCTGTGTTGGAATTCCTGCAGTTCCAGATACATACTGTTTTCCACCTTTTCCTGAAATTGCTTGAGCTGTTTATATATGAATATGCTACAACACGGAGACACCTCAGGTTAATCACAGCCACCCTGCCTGGATGGGAAGAAACTTCTCCCCATTGATAGAGGGATCAGGGGGCATAGATTGAAGGAAAAGGGCAGGAGGTTTAGCACGGGGGAGAGGAAAGCCTTTCTCACCCAGAGGCTGGTGGGAATTTGGAACTCACTGCCTGTAAGGGTAGCAGAGGCAGTGACCCTCACAATTTTGAAGAAGTATTTAGATGTGCACTTGCAGTGCCAAGGCCAACAAGGCTTTAGGTCAAGTCCTAGAAAATGGGACTCGATGGGCCTTTCCCTTCACTGTAGATCACTGTGACTCTATTTACAGTGAGATTGTACAATGTATTTGATTTAACCAGAAGCCCCTGATTGCTAAAAGCCAGAAGGGGTCAGAAATCCAGGGGTCTTGCAATACCTCAGTTATTGTGTGCACAAAATAAAACACAAGATATCCTGATTCTTCTGTCTACATTGTACACAGTAAAAAAAAAAAAAATGCACTTTTCAGTTACTATTCCTTTCTAGCTTACAAACCTAGTCCCCAGTGAATCCCACTGCTGATCCTGGTTTGAAAAATTGCTGCATCACTTTTTGAAAACCATCAGTTCTTCTGCTTCCTCTGTTTATAGTTCATCCTTTGTGACCCACTTCATTGCAAAGTCGTTCAGAAATTACAAGAAGATGCATTCTGCGATACAGAGAATCTTGAACAAATGAATCTATGTTAGCTGTACAGCAAATACGCAAATAAAAATGAGGCTCTTCTTGTCACAAAATCATCAGGACTATTCTTTTTTTAAATTCATTCAGGTGATGTGGGCACTGCTGGCTGGGCCAGTGTTTATTACCCATCCTTAATTGCCCAGAGTGCAGTAAAGAGTCAACCACATTTCTGTGGGTCTGGAGTCACGTGTAGGTAAGGATGGCAGTTTCCTTCCCTAAAGGACATTGCTGCCTCACAGTGTCAGGGACCCAGGTTTGATTCCACCCTCAGGCGACTGTGCAAACTCCACACAGACAATCTCCCTGTGCCTGTGTGGGTTTCCTCCGGGTGCTCCGGTTTCCTCCCACAGTCCAAAGATGTGCATGTTAGGTGGTTTGGCCATGCTAAATACCTGTTGGGTCGAGGGTGGGAAATGCAGGGATAGGGTAGGGGGTGGGTCTGGGTGGGATGCTGTTCAGAGGGTCACTGTGGACCCGGTGGGCCAAATGGCCTGCTTCCACACCGTACGGATTCAGTGATTCTCTGATGATTCAGTGACATTAGTGAACCAGGTGGGCCTTTCGCCCCACAATGAGCAACAGTTTCCTGGTCGTGGTTAGATTCTGAATTCCAGATTGTTATTTCCAGATTAATGATGGTGTGATTATTCCACTAGGCCGCTGCCTCCCCATAGAGCTAGATCTGAATCTAACAGTAATGTATAGAGCAGCTGTTGAAGTTCAGCTGTCTGATCCTGAAGCACAACACCCTGATCACCTGTCAGCATTCTCATCAGGAGGTTTTCACATTTGGGATTCGGTTTATGAAGGATTATAGGTACCGCTGCAGGCTGTGTCCTTCAGATGTTGCTCTTATTTCACTGTTGAATATCCTGCCATAAACAGTGAACTGTATAGTTTAATTATGTCTCAGATTTTAAACAGAGATGAGGAGAAATTACTTTTCTCAAAGTGTGGTGAATTTGTGGAATTCACACCCCCAGAGTGCGGTGGATGCTGAGATGTTGTGTAAATTTAAGGAGGAGATAGACAGACTTTTAATGAGTAATGGAGAGTTGATGGAGAGCAGGCAGGAGAGTGGAGTGGAGGTCGAGATGAGATCTGCCGTGACCGTGTGAAATAGCAGAGCAGGCAGGAGGGGCTGAATGGCCTCCTGCTCCTGGTTTTTATGAGAGAAGAGGAACAGGCAAAGGGGAAGGACTTCCTCCATGTGTTGTCATTTTCTCATTCTGAAGATCAAGCAGCAAGTTCCTGATGTAATCCTAATGTAATCCGAATGAGAATGCTTTGTGAGCTTTCAATAAATGAAACTTGGATCAATAATATCCAGGTCCAAAGGATGTCACCTGAGCAGAAATTCACCAAAGTTCCTCAGGCAACACCTTCAAAACCCACGCCTACTTCCACCTAGAAGACATGGACAGTAGATACATGGGAAAACCTCCACCTTCAAGTTTCCCTCCAAGCCACTCAACATCCTGACTTGGAAATACATTGTTGTTCCTTCAGTGTTGCTGGGTCGAAATCCTGGAATTCCTTCCCTGAGGACATTGTGGGTCGACCTACAGCATGTGGACTGCAGCGGTTCAAGAGGCAGCTCACCCCCACCTTCTTAAGGGGCAACAAGGATGGGCAATAAATGCTGGGCCCAGCCAGCGATACCCACATCCCGCAAATGAATAAAAAAAAAGCAGCCCACATGATGACAAGGCCTGTTGTGTGGGCATTGAGGCAAGGACGTGGAAGGATGTGTTCAGGCCCTATAATTATTGAACTCAGTGTTGAGTCCTGAAGGCTGCAGGGTCCCCAAGCGGAAAATGAGGTGTTGTTCTCCCAACTCGCGCTGAGCTTTGCTGGAACGCTGCAACAAGCCTGAGACAGATGTTGGCCAGGGGACAGGGTGGTGCGTTAAAGTGGCAGGCAGCTGGAAGCTCGGTCATTTTTGTGGACAGGATATAGGTGTTCTGTAAAGTGTTTGCCCAGCCTGCGTTTTGTCTCCCCAGTGTAGAGGAGACCACATTATGAGCAGCGAAAACAGTAGATTAGATTGAGTGAAGTGCAGGTAAAGTGCTGCTTCACCTGGAAGGTGTGTCTGGGCCCTTGGATACTGACAAGGGAGGAAGTAACTGGGCAAGAGTTACACCTTCTGTGATTGCAGGAGAAGGTGCCGCAGGGTGTTGGGGGTTTGGGTTGGCGGTGGTTGATGGGACTGGAATCCATGCCCTCTCAGGACCAGTTGTGTTTAGCAGTGAGTGAATCACTGTCCCCAGCTTGGAGAAGCTGTAGAAGAGCAATTTGGAGCTGTTCCACATGGCACAGGCCTCACCGGAGCAGGCTCACCATTTTGCTGGTCAATCAGAGGCCGGCACCTTCTGGGTATTAGAGTTCCAGTGGAGGAATTCTTCAGGAAATGAGACAGTCAGTAGTTTCTCTTGCTTCTCACAGGGGGAGGTGTCAGTGGGGCAAGGACAAGGGGATGGATTTCATAGGCCACTGTTTACCTACCTTCTGTGCCTCCAATGGCTCCTGGATTGGGGCAAATGACCTCAATGTGCCACTGCCTCAATCACCTGCTTTTCCAACAGGCAGGTCTCCTCAGGTGAGGCCTTTAAATGCCCGTGTATTGATCTCTTCAGGGCCTTAGTGGCTGACCAGTGAACAAAGTCCCCAGTGGTCATACTGCCCAAAACACAATTGGTGAATGGATGAATGAATGAATACTTTATTGTCACATATAAGCAGGGGGATACAGTGAAAAGTGTTCTGTTGCCACAATCCGACTCCATTTTGAGGTACAAAAGAATAAAAAGAAAGAACTCAAATAGAGGTCATCTTCATCGGCCAGGGTCCCAAGCATGGCTCCAGGACTTCAGCAAGGTTCCCGAGCCAGCCTCCCGCAGCCAGGAGTCCCCATTCTGCCATCACTGCAGCCAACACCCCTCCACCAATTCCAGGAGGCCATGCATCACGCTGAGGAGCCAGGAGTTACCACTGACACCGCTTGGCCAACTCGACTCCAGTGAAACCACTACAAAGAATGCGGTGGGAACAATCTCACCAGGGCCAACTCGTCCAGTTATTTCCCTGTCTCACCGCCCCCAGGCCAGTGGGGGAGTTTCGCTCCAGAACAGTGAGAAACTGCTTCCACTGGTTGAAGGGTCAATAATCGGAAGGCGTCTATTTCAAGCACTGGACTGATCATAGGAAATCTATTTTTAACACATAACTGTCATCGAACAGTACCAAACACATTTTGTAACACATTAAAACATGTTAAAAGGCATCTGGATGGGTACTTGAATAGGAAGGGTTTAGAGAGATATGGGCCAGATGCTGGCAAATGGGACTAGGTCAGATTGGGATGTCTGGTCAGCATTGGATGAGTTGGACCGAAGGGTCTGTTTCCATGCTGTATGATTCTATAATTGTTCAGATTTTGGAATGCACTGCCTGTTAGAAAATCAGCTAAATGAGGGTTTTGAGAAAAGAATTAGAAAAATGTGTAAGAGAAAAATGTTGCAGAAATATGGGGAAAGAGTGAGGTATGTGAAAGAGCTAGAATGGATTTGATGGACTGAATGGCCTTTTTTGATGCTATAATGTTCGGTCATTGTACCAATGCATGAGTGATATCGCAGCTACTGGAGACATCTGATAAATATAAAATTTACCAATTCACCAGTTTAGCTTTATTTTGTCTTTGTCTTCTTCAACGTAACTTTACTGCAACCTGGTGCAGAGTGGCTATGGTATTTTCTAAAGAAAGTTATGTCCTCCACCCCAGAGATGGGTGTGAGTTTGGTGGAACTGAGAACTAGCACAAATCAAACTGAAACCTACCCAAAAAAAGAGGGATAAGTCTGTCGGTAAATGTGCCACAGTTTGAATTAATTGCATCGCAGCTCACCCTCTGTGTCTCAAGATGTGTGCATTTAAGTAACTGAAATTGTGAAAGAACATTAAGGGTTTGAAATGAACTCTTCAAATTTTACAATATACTTTATTTTAAATTGCTTTTCATTCATGTGAAATTGCTTGTCGTTCCCCTCGCATTGTGCTGAGGAATGGCCGCTGGGAGTCTGAGTTGCTTCTCCGAACATTCCCAGGTCATGTCTCTCCCATCTTATTGTATTTGTTCATCATTTTGTCACTGAAAGCTTGCAGAAGCTGTCTGTCTCACTAAGTGGCCTCGTTGCTGTGTAAAAAGATTACTTGACAAAGAAAGCCTGTGTTTTACCACTCTATTTAATTGGTGATTCTGCCAAAGATGTACAAACATAATCTTTGAGCGATAGAAATGTGAGAATTTGCAGTTCTACTGATTATTTTTTTTCAAAGAAAATTGTTAGAGTGTCTATGTAAATTTATTTCTTTTAGGGGATGTGCGGTGGAGAAGCAAAAAAGCTAAAGAAATTTGCTTCTGTTTGCAGATGTGCTTCAATTTTTCTGTTCGCGTCTCTCAAAGAAGTGGCCAATTGGCAAAGCAAATCAAAACCGCTGTCATAGCCTTGATTTTAAACTGCTTGAATTGTTTATGACAATGACATGTGACTTATGGTATGACAAGACCTGTCAGTACAATATGTCAAAAGTCATAAGTATTTAAACATGATAAATCTTAGCTTGTGGCATCGCTTGTCAAACTGTCCTGTGCAATGTCAGAAGGTAGATTTTATTTGATGTGGTCTAACATTTAAGGATCACAAACAAAAACAGAAGCTCAGCAGGTCTGGCAGCATCTGTGAAGAGAAATCAGAGTTAACTTTGCAGGTCCGGTGACCCTTCAAGGTACCTGAAACGTTAACCCTGATCTTTTTCTTCACAGATGCTGCCAGACCTGCTGAGCTTTTCCAGCAACTTCTGTTTTTGTTCCTGATTTACAGCATCTGCAGTTCTTTCGGTTTTTAATTTGTATTTAAGGATGATCTCTGTGCTTCAGGAGTTAAGTTGTGAGAAGAGATTATTCAAATTAGGACTGTTTTTTCTAAAATTTAGGTTAAAAGGTAATCTGATCAAAGTCTTCAAGATATTAACAGGAAAAGACGGTAGATAACGATAAACTATTTCTCCTGGTTGGGGATTCTAGAACAAGGGGCAAAATCTGAGAATTAGGGCCAGACCATTCAGGAGAGATGTTATACACACAAGGGTGGGAAAGGTTTGGAACTCTCTTCCACAGATGGCAATGAATACTGGATCAGTTGTTAATTTGAAAACTGAGGTAGGTAAATTTTTATTAAGCAACACTATTAAGGGATATGGGCCACAAGTAGGTTTATGGAGTTAGGCCTCAGATCAACCATGATCTCATTGAATGGCAGAACAGGTTCAAGGGGCTGAATGTTCCTGTGTTACAGTTTATATTGTGACTTCCATAGTGCTTGGCTGTAAAGCTCTTCGGACATCCTGTGAAGTATATTTTGAAGTGAGGTGGCTGTTTTAAAAGGAGCAAAGCAAAGAGGAATAGGCTATTCAGCGCTATACAACTAGGGCAATTATTAATGTAAAAGTTTGATTTGAAAATCAAATCTGATCATTAATGACAAGTTTATCGTATTAAAAACCAAGTTCTGAGGAGGGAGTCACTGGACCTGAAATGTAAACTCTTGACTCTTTTTTTTCCCACAGTTTCTTGTATTGTCTTGGCTACAAAAGTGAAGCGGCTGCATTGGTTTTTGAAATCTGAAGCAAATTTGTAGCTGTAACCATGAGCCAACCTGTAGTTCAGTGGCAGCTTTCAATCCCAATAATTCAAAAACGCAATAGCTCTCAGCCTATTGCAGACAGTGCTGGCAGGCTCAGGGTCCTGGCTTCACCTCCAGCTGGCTCCCTACTCTGCTGTCTGGGCTGTACAACACAGAAAACACTCTGAGCTTGTCAAGTTGTAGCTAGTTTGTTGATGGTTACAGTCGGTAGTGGACTCGGGCTGTGTGACCTGTCAGACTGACGATTCTGTTTTATCTGACCACTCCCTGATGGATGAACATGAAAATGCAACAAAGGTCAATAATAATTGCAACTAAATCCAAACATTCCTTTAATTACAGCATCCCCTCCTTGTCTGCCATTTCCCCCCACCAAAAAAATGTATTCTGTCCTATTTCAAGAAGCCACTGTCATTTCTGCTTTTCCCACATCACTCGATCTCAGTGAGGGACATGAGGGAAAGAGGTGGTGCCATGCACTGCCTGCTCGAAAGCTCCTCCAAGATGTACAGAAGTGTCTAAAATTGACTTTTGAATGTTTTCAAACTCACTGCAACTACATGTCTGACCAGAAACTCAACTGGATTCACCATATACATACTTCAGCGACAAGAGCAGGCCAGAGGCTAGGAGTACTCCAGTGAGTAACTCACCTCCTGACTCTCCAAAGGCTGTCCACCGTCTCCAAGACACAAGTGAAGAGTGTGTTGGGACACTCCCCACTTGCCTGGATGAGGGCAGCTCCAATGATACACAAGAGCTTGACACTATCTATGACAAAGTGGCCCATTTGATTGGCACCACATCCACAACCTTTAAAATTCATTTCCTTCATTGTTGCACAGTCCCAGCAGGGTGTACCATCTACAGGATGCGCTACAACAAATTGCGAAGGCTCGTTCAGAAACACTGTCCAAACCTGTGACCTTTTCCATCTAGAAGGACAAGGGCAGCAGATACATGGGAACACCACCCCCTGCAAGTTCTCCCCCAAGCCACTCACCATCCTGACTTTGAAATACATTGCCTTTCCTTTACTGTCGCTGGGTCAAAATCCTAGAATTCTCTCCCTAAGGGAATTATGGGTCAACCCACAGCACATGGACTGCAACAGTTCAAGAAGGCAGCTCACCCCCACCTTCTCAAAGGCAATAAATGCTGGCCCAGCCACTGACATCCACGTTTTAACAATGAATTTTAAAAACCCCACAGCACTGTAGCTAAAATCAGAGTGTCTTGTCATGAAATCTCTGCTTGCAGTGAAATGGAAACGTTGATTTTTTTTTTGACAGCTTTACTTATATAAATTACGTTGTCGCTTTGAAAAGTCCCTTGAGAAAATGTGGATCTGGTTCTAGCCTGGATTTTGATTTGTACAGCTCAATCTGGGCTGACTTGACACTTTGGAAGAGCTTTGACTGCAGCTCCTTGTCAGCATGTTCCTTCAGATCTAGCCCACACCTTGTGCTAATTCAACTCACCCCATAGGTAAAGCTTCCCAAACCTTTGTACAGAGTGTATGAGCAGCTATTGAACTGTGTAACAGCTGTCTGCTTTGTCAGCAGATCACAATTTACTACCTCAGTCCAAATCTGAGAGGTTTTATTAACACATGACAAAATTCAGAGCTTGTCTTTGAATAAACCACACACTAAACAAAAAGATAACATTATGACAAGAATGTCTTATTCTCAGATAGGAAAAAAGCGTGCTACTCTCAGGAATATAAAGTCATCAGAAATTGTTGTTGGCTGAATGGGCCAAAAATATCAACCAAGCCAACTACTGTTTTCAGTTAATAATACTTTCGTCCTTAAGGACATGAATCTTTCACCTGTCAGTGAGATGACACTGCCATGATATCCAGCTCCTTTAGTTTTTGAATCCAGTATTGGCATCTGCTGCATTTGAGGAATAGCAAGCAGAATATGTAGGTTAGAACTCCTTCTAACTTTCCCTGCCAGTACAACTTTGAAGTTAGCAGTGCATCTATATGAATACTTACACACCACAGAACAGAATCATCTTGTCCAGACCCCAGCTGGTAAAAGAGTCCACTTCTCACTGCAATGCAGGATGGAAATGAATAAAGGCTTTCCTGTGTACTTTAGCTGTATTACTGCAGCCAAGGTGCCATCTTTAACACAGCGAACTGCCAGCAGTGCTTATCAGACGGACCTCGGCACTGGGAGATAGGAGCCTCAAGGACCCAACCTTGGTCGAAGAGTTAAGTTTCGAAAGAGTGTCTTACAGGATGAGAGAGAGAGAAAGAGAAGTTGGGTGAAGGATAGCCAGAATTTCAGGCCCAGGCAGCTAAGGGCACAACCACCAGGGATGGAGCAGTTAATCTCTGGAATTCTAAAGGCGCAAACTGGAGGAGAGCAAAGATCTCGAGGGGTGTTGGACTACTTACAATTTAGGAGCAGGAGTAGGCGTCTCAAACCTGCTCCAACATACGGTTAGATCATGGCTGATCTGATTACCACAGATCCATGCCTTTCCCACCCCACCCCTTATCATGAATGAATCTCCCACTGGCTGGAGGAGATTGCAGAGAGAGGGAGGAGTGAGGCCATGGAGAGATGTGAAAACCATGAAGATAACCTTCAAATAGAGATGTGCAAGGGTCAGTGAGTGCAGGAACAGTAGGTGAATTGAAATACAATGCAGGTAACAGAGTTCTGGATAACCTTCAGTCAGTTAGTGCAGAGTGGATGGCCAGGTGGGATTGTAAAGAGTTAAACACGTCACGTTATTCATGAATGAATTTCGATTGTTTTGTGTTTGATCACTAGATGGAACAGCTCCCTGCTGACAGAACAGAACCAGGCCCTTCGGCCCACCAAGTCTTTGTCAACAATGATGACATTCTAAACTAATCCCATCTGCCTGCACATAGTCTGTAACCCTCTATTCCCTGCTTGTTCATGTCTGTCAAACTGCCTCTTAAACGTTTCTGTCGTATCTGCTTCTGCCATAATACTTCCATCCCAGAGGAACCAGTAAAGCTTGAGCATCAGAGCCAGCCTGCTCCACACATCAGCACCAAACTGACCTCAGTAGTTGGGAGGGTATTGACTGAGGCAGGGAGCAGATAGAGAGTTAACCAGCTGGGCAAGCCTAGTAGTCACAAGACTTACGGTCCAAAGTCAAGCCACAAGAGTTTAACTAAGCTGTTAACTGAGCTGTTGTCACGGTGATGGAGAAAATAACCAAAGTGAAGATACAGGAGATTAACTAGTTACACAGTTGTCGTTGGGATGGAATTGGTGAAGGAGGGGCAGAGCTTTGCCAAATGGACCAGGTGCTGTTTTCTAAAAAAACTCCACAGGTGACCCACAAACCTGTTGGCACTGCTTGGAAAAATATCAGAATCGGTTACTGGGAATGAGGTTAAGGATTCTCTTAGTGATAATATCCCAGTAAATAGCAGTCAACACCAAAGGCGAAGTCTCACATTTTTAAGTAGGTAGCATTCAGCACATGGACTTTGAAAAGTCCTGGACATGGTGCGCTGAGATTTCCAAAACCCATTTGACTCAACCGGCTGAGAGAATATCATCAGGGACATGTAAAGTGCACAGACCACCAAACAATGACATCTCGCAATCGAAACTTTAACCCTGTTTCTGTCCCCATACATGCTGCCAGACCTGCTGAGTTTCTCCAGCATTCTCTGTGTTTGTTTCGGATTTCCAGCATCCACAGTGTTTTGCACTGATTTCAATGAGTGTTCAGTTGCTTAGCTCATAGAAGCTATACACAGACAAACAGGTTTGCTTGGAAGTTTTTGAAAGTGAAGAGAATAAACTTTGTTACATACTGCACTCGAGCTAAATGCAAGAAAGAGTGTTCTGCCTCACACACACATTTAATGAATGTCTCTCACACACAGACACGCACATATGCATACATGCACACATACACATGCACACAAGCACACAGACATGGAAGGATACTCATGCACACAACATATGAAAGTTACAAAGTGGGAAGATCCATTAAGTTAGTTTTAAAAATCCTCCAAAAGTCAGGTGTCTATAGGTTTGGCAGATTTTTAATATTTATTCATGGATTGTGGGTGTTTCTGGCTGGGCCAGCATTTATTGAGAAGGTGGGGGTGAGCTGCCTTCTTGAAGCACTGCAGTCCACATGCCGTGGGTTGACCCCTGATGCCATTTAAGGAGGGAGTTCCAGGATATTGACCCAGTGACATTGAAGGAATGGTGATATATTTCCAAGTCAGGATGATGAGTGGCTTGGAGGGGAACTTGCAGGAGACAGTGTTCCTGTATTTGATGCAGGATTCAGGATTTGGGTCAGTGCCTGTTTTTGGGAGCCAGGCCAGATCGAGGTGGAGTGAGGGGCCCCTGGGGGGGTTTCAGAAGCCAACACTGGGGGGAAGGGGTGGTGTGTAAGCCTGGGAGTGTCCTCTGATTGGCCCAGGGGCCCATGGGAGAAGGACTCCCCCTGTCCCCACCACCATCCCAGACAGGGAGGCTCAATGGCTGGCCCACCTCTCATTTCACCCCAGCAACAAGATTGAGAGCCTTTGATTGATGGGAGCTGGTGGCCTTGTGGTATTGTTGGACGGCAGCAATCCAGGAGACTCAGCTAATGATCTGGGGATCTTGGTTCAAATCCCCCCACAGCAGGTAGTTTAATTTGAATTCAACAAAAATCTGGAGTAAAGAGTCTAATGATGACCATTAAACTGTTGTTGATTGTTAGGGGGAGAAAAAGCCATTGTGTTCACTAATGTCCTTTAGGGAAGGAAATTGCCCATCCTTACCTGGTCTAGCCTACATGTGACTCCAGATCCACAGCAATGTGGTTGAATCTTTACTGCCCTCTGGGCAATTAGGAATGGGCAATAAATATAAGCCAGCCAACAGCATCCATATCCCATGAGTGAAAAAGTAGTATTAATTGTCCAGTGAAAGGCCTTGATTGGCTCACTAGCTGGGAGGCAGCTTGATGCCATGTTAAATACCAGAGGTCAGAATGCTGGTTGGATAGAGTCTGGTTGTACACTTTTCCAGTCAAGGTCTTATTTAAAAACTTGGAAAACAGGAGCAGGAGTAGGCCATTCAGCCCTTTGAGCCTGCTCCACCATTCAATATGATCGTGGCTGATCATCCAACTCAGTCCCCTGTTCCTGCTTTCTCCTCATAGCGTTTGATCTACTTGATCCTAAGCACTATTTCTAACTATATTTTGAAAATATTCAATCTTCTTGACTCAACCACTTTTTGTTACAGTGAATTCCACAGGTTCACCACTCTCTGGTTGATGAAATCTCTACTTGTTTCAGTCCTGAATTGTCTACCCCTATCATTATCTCAGGTTTTAGTCTCCCCACTCATCAGGAACATCCTTCCTCTGTTTGCCCAGTCTATCTGTGTTGGAATTTTCTAGGTTTTTGTGAGATCTTCCCTCATTCTTCTCAGCTTCAATGAATAAAGTCCTAACTGATCCTATCTCTCTTCAAACATCAATCCTTTTTTCCCAGGAGTCAGTCTGGTAAACCTTTATTGCATTCCTTCCGTAGCCTGAATATCCTTCCTCAGATCAGGAGACCAAAGCTGCAAATAATATTCCAAGGCCCTGTTTAATTACAGCAAAACATCTCTGCTCCTGTACTCTGAAGGCCAGCATACCATTTGCCTTCTTCAGTATCTGCCACACCTGCATGCTTACTTTCAGTGACTTGTGTACAAGGACTCCCACCCAGCCTGCACATCATGGGCAATTTCTCATGGCCAGTCCAGCTAATGTCCACATCTTTGGACTGTGGGAGGAAACCAGAGCATCAGGAGGAAACCATGCAGACACAGGGAGAATGTGCAAACTCCACACAGACAGTCACCGAAAGGTAGAATCGAACCCGGGTCCCTAGCACTGTGAGGCAACAGTGCTAACCATTGAGCTACTGAGTTACCCATAGTTTTTTTTCCTTTTGAGAAAAGCATATTTTGGAATTAAATGGGAAGAAAGGAAGGATGACAGTAACTATTTTGGGAATTTGACCTGTCTTTGTAACACAGGTAAGATGCAGCTAAATGTTTCTCCTGGTCTAGGACCGGTAGACACAACTTTAAAATAAGGGGCAAACAAAAACAGAAATTGCTGGAAGAACTCAGGAGTTCTGGCAGCATCAGTGGAGAGAGAAACAGAGTTAATGTTTTGGAACCCTACCTCAAAATAAGGGACAAAAAGAGGAACATTTCTTTACTCGGAGGGTTTGTGAATGATTAGAATGACCTACCCCTGAGGATGGTCACTGTGTAAGTTTAAAATAGAGATTGACAGACTTCTGAACACAAGTGATGTCAAGGGATCAGAGATAGTAG
>NC_063353.1:47110777-47143801 GCF_021869965.1 Rhincodon typus | reverse complement strand
GGGACGAGCTGGACTGGTTTTGGGATGCGGTAGGGGGAGGGGAGATTTTGAAACTTGTGAAATCCACATTGATACCATTGGGCTTCAGGGTTCCCAAGCGGAATATGAGTTGCTGTTCCTGCAACCTTCGGGTGGCATCGTTGTGGCACTGCAGGAGGCCCAGGATGGACATGTCGTCTGAGGAATGGGAGGGGGAGTTGAAATGGTTCGCGACTGGGAGGTGCAGTTGTTTATTGCGAACCGAGCGTAGGTGTTCTGCAAAGCGGTCCACCATTACCCTGCATTTACTATACTTGATTCACCTAATCTGCATATCCATGGACAATGTGAGCAATTTAGCATGGCCAATCCACCTAACTTGCACATCTTTGGACTTTAGGTGGAAACCAGAGCATCTGGAGGAAACCCACACAGACACTGGGAGAATGTGTAGACTCCACACAGACAGTCGCTGAAGGCTGGAATTGAACCCAGATCCCTGGCACTGTGAAGGGCAGCAATGCTAACCACTGTGCTGCCCACTGATTAAGCTCAGTAACTTCATTTCAAGACCATAAAGTCAAGTTTGTCGTAAACAAGGGTAGGTTGATTAGTGACGATATTAATGAGGTGATAATCCAGAGGAATAATGATTTGGGAAGATGAGATACTATCGCATCTCAGCAACTGGGAGGGGATTTCAATTGAAATAATTAGACCAGTTGGAGTACAAAGCTAGAGGGAGTAATGGTGAACATGAAACTGCTTCAGGAAGGAAATCTGCCATCCTAACCCAGTCTGGCCTACGCGTGACTCCAGACCCACAGCAAAGTGGTTGACTCTGAACTGCCTTCAGAAACAATGAAATGAGCGACTCAGTTGAACTGTGCAATAAGAGCCCTTGCTGGAAAATCCTACACCCTAAGAATAATTACAGAAAAAAACATGGGCCCTGTGTTTTTGACTCTCTCATTGTTTACTTTCTCATTTACCTATCCTGCGTGGTCCGAAGCTTGTCGCCTCTGAAAGTGGGGGACTTTGTTTCTGTCGTTTATTGCAGAGGGAAACGTTCTCAGCATGATTGCTCTGACATACTGTTCCTGTGGAGAGCTGAAGCCTTTGGTCTAAATGCTGTACCTGATTTTATCACTGACTGCACGGAAACAAGCCCACAGCTGTTACCATTACAAGAACCCAGATTGCCATATGGACAGGCAAAATGAAAATGAGGGCACCAGTGACAATTTTGGATCATCATGGTAACTGGCATCTCTCAAAGAGAGCTGTGAGGCAGAAGCAGAAATCAGATGCTGGACTGTGCAATCGAACGAAACAGCAGGTGTCTGGATGAGCTTTGCTGAAATATATACAACATCCAGGTCACTTCCTGGAATCGGTTATGATTTGAATGTAATTAATCGATATGACTTCACCAATCGGCTGGCCTTAGAATCTGACCTCTCTAAAACAAGCCTGCCACCAAGGTCACAACCACCAGAGGACCCTTATTAATGACGTTCTGACCACAATAAACAAATTGACTTTTGGATTAACCTGTAATCCTCTAAATCATTCATAAATCGAATTTCCATATTGATTTACTTATTAGCAGCTATCTATTTGCATGCCGTTTGTCACCTGTTAGGATTTACAGATGGGTTGCTTTTTGCTAAATGCATTGTGGAATATTTCCCATTTTGGACCCTATGCCCAGTGCCGTTAAGAACTTTGCCACAGTT
Organism: Rhincodon typus; assembly: GCF_021869965.1. Classification (NCBI taxonomy): domain Eukaryota; kingdom Metazoa; phylum Chordata; class Chondrichthyes; order Orectolobiformes; family Rhincodontidae; genus Rhincodon; species Rhincodon typus. The sequence goes on along the minus strand of NC_063353.1, from coordinate 47,142,083 downwards.
TAAATCTGTTCTGACCAAGGGTGAATGGACTGGAAATGTTAACTCTGCTTTCTGTCCACAGATGCTGCCAGACCTGCAGAGTTTCTCCAGCAATTTGTTTTTGTGCGTTTCAGATCTCAAGTATCCACAGTTCTTGTTTTATTTCAGTGATGAAATCTGTTGGATTATGCTCAGAGTGTTGACATCAGATTTCTTGTGGATATCTGTGCCTGTGCTGCCTCTAGCCTGTGACAGGACTGGGGTTAGTGTTAGTCTGTAGCTGTGCCACCTGAACAGAATAGCAAACTGCCTGTTTCAGACTTACCATGTGCTCCTGCGTAGCACCACTCTTGTTTAGCTCTCTCATGGGTGACTGTAATTGCTTTTGTGGGAACATTCAGGGCCAAATAATCCCTATTTTACCTGTTTTTTCCTAACCAACCTGTTCAGGGATGTTATTACACACCTCTCAAAAAGTAGGACATGAACCCGGGTCTCCTAATCCAGTGGTAGGGACACTGCCAATGTACTTCAAGAGGGCACCAGATAAATTGAAGTAACTGCTAAACTAAAGCCGAACTGGTGTGGAGATGCAGGTTGACATTGAGATTGCAATGAGGAGGAAAGAAAATAAAGTTATTGCAGGGTTTAATTTCCAAAGAAGAGTTGTACCCAGACTCAAATCGTTAACTCTCTTCTTCCCTCCACACATGATGCCAAGTTTCTCCAGTACTTTCTACTTTTATTTCATATTTTCCATATTGTTTTACTTTGATTTCATTCATACATACAATCCCTACAGCGTGGAAGTAGGCCATTCAGCCCACAGAGTCCACACTGACCCTCTGAAGAGCATCCCATCCAGCCCCACCCCCTACTCTATCACTACATTTTCCCATGCCTAATCCACCTGTCCTGCAACATCGCTGGACACTATGGAGCAATTTTGCATGGCCAAGCCACTTAACCTGCATATCTTTCAGCTGAGGAAGGAAACCAGAGCAACCAGAAGAAGACCACACAGACACAAGGGAGAACATGCAAACTCCACACAGACAGTCACCTGAGGGTGGAATCAAACCCAGGCCCCTAGCATTTTGAGGTAGCAGTGTTAACCACTGAGCCACTGTGCCACTCTTGGAGTCATTAAAAAATGGCATCATCTGTGGAAGGAGGAAGAGAGTTTATAAAAATTTATAAAATAATGAGAGGTATAGATAGAGTTAATGGGAGTTGTCTTTTCCCTAGGATGGGGGATTTCAAGACTAGTGGGCGCATTTTTAAGATGAGAGGGAGAGAGATTTAAAAAAGACATGAGGCAAATTTTTTACATAGAGAGTGGTTTGCATGTAGAATGAACTTCCTGAAGAAGTGGTGGATGTGGGTACAATTACTTTGTTTAAAAGACATTTGGATGGATATATGAATAGGAAAAAATTGTAGGGAAATGGGCCAGGAGCAGGCAGGTGGGGCTAGTTTAGTTGGGATTACAGTTGCCATGGACTGGTTGGATTGAAGGGTCTGTTTCCATGCTGTATGACTGTATGACTCATATGTTGGTGGCAACATTAAAATGAAAAATGCACCAGCTTCATCGTACTCCGTTAGTAGACCACGCGAGGAGGTGAATTTCCAATTTTACTGGTAGACTGCCTGTGGTCCCAGCAGTGAAAACAATCACTTTTGAAGGAGCATAAAATGATGACATGCGGGGAGGAATTTCTTTTCTTTATCTTTGTTTTAATTGTTTTAGTGAGTGATGTAACTGTTTCATGTCATGAGTGAAGTATCACGAAAACATAGGATGTATCCGAGGGGATACACTGGGAAGCAGTATTCATGCAACTGCCCCAAAGCGTGATCCCATGGCATGGTCATTGATAACTGTGAACGTTTGCAGCTGTTAAAGAACTTTGGATTAGCTCATTTGCCCAAAATCATTGAGAAGGTGGCCTTGTGTTTTCAACACAAGGGTGGCATGGTGGCTCAGTGGTTGACACTGCTGCCTCACGGCGCCAGGGACCCGGGTTCGATTCCATCCTCGGGCGACTGTCTGTGTGGAGTTTGCACGTTCTCCCCGTGTTTGCGTGGGTTTCCTCTGGGTGCACCAGTTTCCTCCCACAGTCCAAAGATGTGCAGGTTAGGTGGACTGGCCATGGGAAATTGCCCATAGTGTTCGGGTATGTGTAGATTAAATGGGTTATAGGGGGGATGGGTCTAGGTGGGATGCTCTGAGGGTCGATGTGGACTTGTTGGGCTGAAGGGCTTGTTTCCACACTGTAGAGATTCTATAAAAAAAAAACATTTACATTTCCGGCAATAACTACTGAGGATAATACAGAGCCAATGATCCATGGTTAGTGCCATTGTTCACTTTGGCCAGAGATGGGAGAGAATCATGCTGCCTATACAGACTGAACCATTTAAGTGAAGGGGGAGTAGCTGAACGTCAAGTTCAGAAGATTTATATTAAAAAAACTGCAATTTCAGGGTTCAATAACCTGCTACGTTCTTCAAGAGAGTTGCAAACAGCTGAGATATGGATGTTACACTCACCGTGTACGAGTGTCACTGGTAGATGTTACTTAAATGGAACTGAAATAACTTCATGAGGGCTGGTATCCTGTCACCAAGTCAGCCTTTATTTACATGTGCATGGTTTGTGATCAGCCAGCTCAGAGTCCATCTCTAGACTGCGGAGAATCCGTGACCTTTCTGTATATATCTGTCAGCCAGGGCTCCCTGATTGGCTCAGGTTAACAGCCCCAATCAGGGAACTCATACCTAGTGAGATCTAATTGGTGAACCTTGTTCCGATCACTATTCTCTCGACTCGGTGCACTTTGACTTTCATTTAGGTATAAGGTTCATAAACACAGACGATGCATCAACAAAGGTTTTTTAACCCATCAGGGGCATTGTGGGTCTAACTACAATAACGTAGAATACAGCAGTTTAAGAAGGCAGCTCACCACCAGCTTCTCAAGGGCAATAAATGCTGGACCAGCCAGAAACACCCACATTCTATGAACAAAGAAAACAAACTGGTTTGGATTTGGAAAACTGCCTGATTGGATGTTGGATACAGAGTGAAAGAAGGGAATTGGATGGATAAGGAGGTATTGGTAAAGATAGAGGAAAGGGCAGGGTTTGGGACTAACTAGATTGCTCTTCAAATGAGCTGGAGAAGATTTGATGGGTGGAATGACCTCCTTCTATGTTAGGTGTATACTGTCATCTACTGTGATAATCTCCATACTTCTCTAAAGTCTTTGTCTTGACAAATTGATTGAGGTCGAAATGGATTCGGTAGATCAGATTTTGTAGGTGATTGATGTTGCGGTTTTGATAATGGAGGTTCCTGAAAGGTTTGATGTGAAGAGAATAGCTGTCATTAGAATTTCCATTTCAATCAGAATATAGTCAGGATCCTAAAATTTTGAAAGTACGAATAGCTGTCTTAATGGGGTTGTGCACCCAATGATTATCTGAAGCTGGAAGACTCGTTTTGTAGGAAAGATCTTTAGATATTCTGATGTTACTGTAATTGCTGTTTGATTGATGAGTCCCTTCCAATCCAGTGAAAAATTATTGAAAGTACAAAATTGAAATGCTGCTTTTTAGAAAAATAAAGCTACAGCTTTGATGAATAACACAGTGAATGTATGAGAAAGTGAACAGGGTGGAAGGAGCTGCAAACCAACCAAGAAACTTGTAGAGAGGCTTAGACAGTGAGGGCATGTTCTCTCAAGGCCAAACTGGAAAAGTGTGAAAGCTGACACACTGAAACTACTTTAAGTATCGACCTTCTGGTATGTGGCCATTCAGTGGCTTTTCAGATTATAAACTGCACATTGACCTGATACTCCATCATTTTTACTGAGGAACTAAAGGGTAAAAATGATGTTTGTGACAAGGCTGAATCTCAAATGTGGTGGGCAAATCTGAACAATAAAGGCCTAAGATTTATTTTCTTGGAGGACCTGAAGCTCTTCCCAGAAACAAAATTAACTTCACAGCTGAAATAACTCCACAGAGGCTGGTATCCCGTCACCAAGTTACAATATTCCAAAATTCCCTGGACATGGGAAAGGTTCCAGTGGATTGGAAAAATTTGCAACGCCCTTATTCAAAATGGGAGGGAGGCAATGTGCGGGAAATGACAGACCAGTTACTTTAACATCCGTTATTGGCAAAGTGTTAAAATTAATTATCAAGGAAGCAATAGCAGGACATTTGGAAAGTCAAAACACTATCTGTCAAAGTCAGCATGGTTTTATGAAGGGCAAATCATGTTTGACTAATTTGGTAGACTTCTTCGAAGAGTAGCAGGCAAAGTATATAATGGGGATCCTGTAGATGTAATATATCTGGACTTCCAGAAGGCGTTTGATAAGGCGCCGCACGAAAGGTTAATTCACAAATTTGGATCATATGGGATTAGGGGTAATTTATTAGCTTGGATATGTGACTGGCTGATGGACAGAAGACGGAGAGTCGGGATAAATGGTTTTTTATCTAGGTGACAAGAAGTAACTAGTGGGGTGCCACAGGGTTCGGTCCTTGGACCCCAGGTATTTATAATCTACATTAACGACTTGGATACAGGGATAGAAAGCTCTGTAGACAAATTTGCAGATGACACAAAAATAGGCAGGATGGTAAATTGCAATGAGGGAATAAGAACCTTACAAATGGATGTAGATAGTTTAGGAGAATGGGCCAAAATGTGGAGTTTAACGTGGATAAGAGTGAGGACATGCATTTTGGTCAGAAAAATGGGAACCCGACCTATTATCTAAATGGGGAGAGACTTTGGGGTGCTCTGGTGCAGAGGGATCTGGGTGCCGTCATTTATGAGTCACAGAAAACTAGCATGCAGGTACAGCAGATAGTAAAGAAATCAAATGGAATATTGGCTTTTATAGCTAAAGGAATAGAATATAAAGGTAAGGAAGTATTGTTGCAGCTAAACAAGGCATTGGTGAGACCGCATCTGGAGTATTGTGTGCAGTTTTGGTTCCCTTATTTGAGGAAAGATGTGGTGACATTGATGGCAGTTCAGAGGAGGTTCACTAGATTGATCCCAGAGATGAGGGGTTTGTCGTATGAAGAGAGATTGAACAGTGTAGGCCCATACTCTCTAGAATTTAGAAGAATATGGGGAGATCAAATTGAGGTGTTCAAGATGATAAAAGGCATAGATGTGGAGTGGATGCTTCCTCTTGTGGGGCATTTTTGGATGGGGGGGTCACAGTCTTAGAATAAGGGATAGAAAATTTAAAACAGAGTTGAGGAGAAACTACTTCTCCCAAAGGGTTGTGAAAGTGTGTAATTCGCTACCCCGAAGTGCGCTCGATGCTGGGGCAGTGAGTAAATTTAAGGAGGAGTTAGACAGATTTTTAATTGGTAATGGGCTGAAGGGTTATGGGGAGAAGGCAGGAAAATGGGTTTGAGGAGCATGTCGGTCATGATCAAATGGCGGAGCACTTTGATGGGCTGAATGGCCTAATTTGCCCATATGTCTTACGAACTCACGACTGAGTATATCGGCTGACAGTAACCCCAAGGATCTGAATGTACACCTGGCTCAGATTGTGCACATCAGACATTGGGAAGATGTAGGAGAGGGATATCAGGGAGCTGGATGGCTAGTGTGTGGTTCAGATGGTCACTGACAGTGTGCGGTTTGAACCCTGTTTCGTTCAGAGAGGCATGTGACCCTGCTTTCTTGCCTGCAGGAAAATTGCTGAGGAAACAGTGCTTCAGTGACTCTCAGATTAGCAGGGCTACTACCTGGAGAAGGATCAGTCACATAGGATAGGACTCAGATATAGGCCAGACTGGATACACACAGCAGATTTCCATCCTTAATGAACCACTTATTTTGCTTTAGCAATGGTTGGCTTCGTAGTCACTTTAAGTTTTATTTTTAATTTCCAGAATTTTGTAACTGAATTCATGTTCTCAAACTACTGATGGTGAGATTTGAACTCCCCTGCCCTGAATTGGATTACGAACTCCAGCAGCTCCATGTTCTGGTGCCTAGTGAACATTGTGCAGACACTCATGTAGGTGTGAGGAAAAAATTGATTCAGGAGAGTCCATGGACGTAATTTACTTCGATTTTCAGAATGCTTATGATAAAGCTGCTCACGGGAAGCTGGGTAGAGAAGTTAAAGCACATGCCGTAGGAGGTAATGGACCAGCATTGATTAATGATTGGCTAACAGGCAGAAAACAGAGAATCGGAATAAACAGATAATTCTTACACTGGCCGACTATGACTAATGGGTTACCACGAGGATAAATATTTGGACCCCAACTATTCACAATACACAACAATGATTTGCAAGTGGGGACCCAGTGTAATACTTGCAAATTTTCAGATGATCCAAAGTGGGAATATGTGTTGTGAGGAAGATGTGAAGGGGGTTTGGGAAGATTTAGACAAGCTTAGAGTTTGGGTATGAACACGGCAGATGAGATACACCGTTTTAGGAAGAATAGATGTGTAGGGTATTTTATAAATACTTCAATGCCTTTTGGTCACCCCATCACCCAACACATCAATGGGAATCAGCAATTCTTTAATCTTTACCTTAAACATACTCAATGACCAAACTTTCCCAGAGGTGAGAGGTTGGAAAGTGTAGATATGCAAAGGGACTTGGTTATCAAAGGCTAAGATGCAGGTGCAGCAAGCCATCAGGAAGGCTTCTGGTTAATAGGTCAGTCTTTATCATAAGAGGATCTGAGTTCAGGAGTAATGAAGTCCTGCATCAATTATATAGGAGCTTGGTTTGATCTCGCCTCGAGTACTGAGTGCTGTTTTGATCTCCTTATCTCGGGAAAGATATTATTGCCATACAGAAAGTGCAGTGAATATTCGCCAGACTAGTTCCTGGGTGATGGGATTAAACATATGAAGATAGATTGGGCAAATTGGGCCTCTATTCTGTAGAGTTTCAAAGAATGAGAGACGCCATCGTTGAAACATACAGAATATTTCAAAGGACAGATGGAGTAGATGGAGGTAAGATGATTCCCTTATTTGGGAAGTCTAGAACCAGGGACACAATTTAAAAGCAAGTGGGATGCCAATTTAAGACCAAGATGAGGAGACTTTTTTTACCCAGAGGGTTATGTGAACTTCTGTCCCAGAGGGGTGTGGAAGCTCAGTCTTTGAACATGTTGAAAGTAGAGATTGATCGGTTCTTGATTACAAGTGAGGTACAGCATTATGAGAATAGGATGAGTAAAGGGCGTTGAAATGTTTAATCAGCCACAATCGTACTGAATGCAGGCAGGCACAGTAAACTGAACGGCTCCTCCTGCTCCTGTGTTCCTAACACATGGTACACCCAGACTCCAAGTGAAGTTCCCCAATATGTTACGGTTCCAGATGGAATATCTACAATCATTAAGCTACTGGGTGAGGAGGGATGAACTGGCCCTTTTTCTATCCTCAACTTTGGTTGCAGTGAGGTTAGTTTAAAAACAGATCCCTTCCCTTGTGGATAATTTTCTCCCAGACTCAAATAATTTCATGTTTTAAAAAGAGCCAATTTAACCAGGCGTTCTTGAGTTAACAAAGAGTGAATGTATTAATTACTAATTGCAAGAAGATTTAGCAATGGGACACACATACATACAGATTAGAAATAAGAAATAAAAGATCAAAGTTTAAGAAGCGTAACAGTTCAGTCTCTGAGTTATTTGCAAAGAGCAGACAGTTGAATGTTTTGACCATTGCAGTAGAGGTTACTGATAGTGTTGATCATGGTAGTTAAACAATCAATTTTGAGGTTCTTAGTTTTGCAGTTGGTTGAGATTCTGTTGTTCCATGTCCTTTCAACAGTGACTGCACGGCAACATTCAGAGTGGTCTGTTTGTAGTCCTGTTTCCTTTTGTTCTGGTATGTTAGTTAGGAGATTTCTACCACTTAGAGCAGAAAGTCATTTTATCTGGCACATGGGGTGACTAGGGGATATTCTTCAACTGTGACCTTCACAACACACTAGTGTTCAAACCAGGGCTAGCGTGCATGGATACCTATTAGTACACGGGAGTCCCACCAACACACTCCAGTAGAGTTGAAACAGATTTTTTGACCCTGTCCTTGTAAAATCTTCAAAAGGAAAAACACAAAAAGATGTCTACAGTTTGGGATGAACCTGTTTGCAGCTGAGTGGGGTGTCTCCTTCTCCAGTTTATTTATTTTTACAGTATTTTTGGCTGCATCAACCCTCTTTAACAACGCATTTCAAAATTACAAGTTAAAAATGACGATAGTACTATGGAGTTCTATCCCAAGGTCATGATACACTTTTGGTCATAAGCTTACAGGTAGGAAAAGGTAAATGAGTCCAGTCAGGTTCTCAGATATGGATATTTTACACAATTGAACCATTGGCTGTAGCACTGCCATTGCTGGAGTACCAACAGATGTCGCACAACTCTGAACTTTGCCCAGTTAACTCCTGGCACAGTCTGGAACTCAGTTACCAGGTTCTGTTGGCCATTGTACCAGCATTGCAAGTGTGACCACTACTATCCATGTGGTTTCTCTTGGATGTTGCTCTGTGAGGTGAATTCAGATGCCACCTCTGTTAATCCTATTTCTGTTTCGTTTACATAACAATAATTGCACTCATTAGTGTAGGCGGGCTGCGAGGAACATTTCTCCCAAATGCAGTAATCAGCACATGGGCACATGGTTTGTTAATGCTGCATAATAGAATATAACATAAGGGAGTGCTTCTTCTTAACAATGTTATAAAACATAATTAGTTCAGGGCAGGGGATCTTGTTATTAATGGACTTACAGCTATAGTAAAATTCCAAATGTCACAATTGATTTCACTGTTGTATTGTTATGGTGCTTCAAGAGGTAACACCTTCTAGACAGTACATCACTCAGTTAGCTACACCCTGCTCTCAAACCGGTGGAATAGGTGACAGCCATGATATGTGCAGCGCAGATCTCTGATGCCAGGCATTGGAAAATAGGTAGGCATTTTCATGGAGTCTTTTGTAAACTTGGGGTTAAGTTCGAAATCTTAAAATTCCCTTTGCACCGAAGAATCAAATCAAGCATTTTCGATTCACTTAATGTGGAGATGTTCAGGAATGTAACTACTATAATTGGTTGAGGACTAACTGAATGGTCATCATGCAGACAATGGGTTAATGTAATTCCATGGATACAGACATGGAAGCAAAGGACTGCAGTGCTGTAAAGCTGAAATAAAAACGGAAGTGCTGGATATAGTCAGCAGTGTTAGGGGAGAGGGAAACAGTGAACCGGTGGAATTTAATGATGCCCTGGGAGGTTGGGATGGGGCATGAAATTCCACTAAGGCCTCTGTAGTTCAGTGTCCTTTCAGCAGAACCAGGAAAAGTTAGAAATGTAAGAGTGATGATCACTTGAAACTCGAGGAACAACACCGTATCTTCAGTATTAGGCACTTTACAGGCTTCTAGATACAATGTTGAAACATAGAAACATGGAAAACAGGAACAGGAGTAGGCCTTTCAGCCCTTTGAGCCTGCTCCATTATTCAATATGATCATGGCAGATCATCCAACTCAGTCCCCTGTTTCTGTTTTCACTCACATACCCTTTGATTCCTTTAGCCCTAAGAACATTAACTCCTTCTTGCAAACATTGAATTTTGGCCTCACCTGCTTTCTGTGGCAGAGAATTCCACAGACTCATCACTCATCATCTCAGTCCGAAATTGCTTGGAAGTGACCACTGGTTCTGGACTCCGCCAGTATCGAGTCTAAGAATTTTCTGTGTTTCTACAAGGTTGTCCCCTCCCTCCGCTTTACTGTTCTAAACTTCAGTGAGTCTAGTCCAAATTGACCAAATCCTAAAAATACCAGACAGTGACCATAGAACATAGAACATAGAACATTACAGCGCAGTACAGGCCCTTCGGCCCTCGATGTTGCGCTGACCTGTGAAACCAATCTGAAGCCCATCTAACCTAAACTATTCCATTATCATCCATATGTTTATCCAATGACCATTTAAATGCCCTTAAAGTGGGCAAGTCTACTATTTTTGCAGGCAGGACATTCCACGCCCTTGCTACTCTCTGAGTAAAGAACCTACCTCTGACATCTGTCCTATATCTATCACCCCTCAATTTAAAGCTATGTCCCCTCGTGCTAGCCATCACCATCCGAGGAAAAAGGCTCCCACTGTCCACCCTATCTAATCCTCTGATCATCTTGTATGTCTCTATCAAGTCACCTTTTAACCTTCTTCTCTCTAACGAATAATAAGAGAAATTCTCCAATAAGAGAAACTAACCATTGCCCCTTGACATTCTATGGTGTTACCGTCACTAAATCTCCACTATAGACACCCTGGGGATTTCCATTGTCCAGAAACTCAACTGGGCAATGGTACGTAAACACAGTGGCTAGAAGAGCAGGTCAGAGGCTGGGAATACTGCGGGGAGTAACTCACCTCCTGACTCTCCGAAGCCTGCCCACCATCTACAAGGCACAAGCCACGATAGAATACTCCCCACTTGCCTGGATGGGTGCAGCTCCAACAACACTCAAGTAGCTTGACACCATCCAGGACAAAGCAGTCCACTTGGTTGGCACCACATCCACAAACATCCACTCCCTCTATCACTGACGCTCAGTAGTAGCAGTGTGTTCTATCGACAAGATGCACAGCAGAAATTCACCAAGGCTTCTTAGACAGCACCTTCCAAACCCATGACCACTTCCATCTAGAAGCACAAGGGCAGCAGACGTATGGGAACACAACCACCTTCAAGTTGCCCTCCAAGCCACTCAGCATCCTGACTTGGAAATATATCGCCATTTCTTTACTGTCGCTGGGTCAGAAATCCTGGAAATTCCTTTTTGATGACAATTGTGGGTCAGCCTACAGCACATGGACTGCAGTGATTCAGGAAGGTATCTCACCACCACCTTCTCAAAGGCAATTAGGGAGGAGAATAAGTGCTGGCCCAACCAGTAATACTCATAACCAATGAATGAGTAAAGATAAATCTCTTTGTATGTCAGTCCAGACTGGAATGTCTGCCGCCATTTTGTTTCTATTCTGTTTGGTTTTACTGTCTTGTCTCTTTCTTCGCTTTCAGACGGCAGGTGTTCAGCGCTCCGACATTCATACTTCATCTAAACACCAGCTCTGTTTCTTTACTGGTCTCGTTGCCAATCCCTTTGGTCTTTCATCACTAATAAACTGTCCGGTCTTCTATCTAATTCCCTTCTGCTCTTTCCAACCTCCTACTTTTACTTGCTTAAAACCTGAAAACGTTGACTCTGTTTCTCTCTCCGCTGATGCTACCAAATCTGAGTTTTTCCAACATTTTCTGCTTTTATTCCAGGACACTCCCATCTTGGTGCAAATAAGACCATAAGATATAGGAGCAGAATGAGACTATTTGGCTGAACAGTTCTGCTCCACCATTCTCCTGCCTTCTCCCCATAGCCTTTGATCCCCTTGCTAATTAAGAACCTATCTCTCTCTGTCTTCAATACACTCAGTGACTTGGCCTTCACAGCCCTCTGTGGCAGTGAGTTCCACAGATTCACCACCCTCTAACTGAAGAAATTCCTCCTCATCTCAGTTCTAAAGGGTTGTTCCTTCACTCTGAGGCTGTGCCCTCAGGTCCTAGTCTCTCTTGCTCGTGGAAACATCTTCTCCACATCCACTTTATCCTGTCCTCTCAGTATTCTGCAAGTTTCGGACTTCATCCTTCTAAACTCCATTGAATGCAAACCCAGAGCCCTCAACTGCTCCTCTTGTGACAAACCCTTCATCCCTGGGATCATTCCTGTGAACCTCCCGTGGACCCACTCTAACACCAGCACATCCTTCCTTAAATATAGAGCTCAAAACCACTTACAATATTCCAAATGTGGTCTGAGCAGAGCCTTATACAGATTCAGCAGTACATCCCTGCTCTTGCATTCTGGCCCGCTTGAAATGAATGCTAACATTGCATTTGCCTTCCTAACTGCCAACTGAACCTGCAAGTTAAATGGTCAGTCATGTGAAAAGGTGCTTTTTTATTTAAATAGATTCCCCTTTCCTTAGTTGAGTTCCTCATGTTGACCACTGACCTCACTCTGATCAAAGTGATATCTGTTTTCTAATGTTTCTGTGAAGTCTCTTGGGACCTTTCACTACTTTAATGGTGCTGTATGTATGTAAATTGTTGCACTGCCACTGGACTTCCATTAATTTTGTGTTTGAGTCCATCCTAGAGGAAATATAATTGATAACTCCGGTTCCAGTTCCATGCTATTTCTGGGAGTCAGTGGATCGCTGTGGGTGTTTTTAATGAGAAATTTACATCTCTGCTGTGCCTGCTCTATTACAGACTATAGTTCTGATTTAAAATAAAACAGATTTTTCCCTCTCCTGCCACCAGTCACTTCTGTTGGGGTCTATGTTACAAACATAACAGCAATTGGTTGACATTTCACCAGGTTTCAGCAACACATAATAATTGCTGTGCTCACTTTGTGAGAATGCTGATCTGCTAATTGTTCCTTAGTCAGAAACCACTGGAGTCAAATCGATGGGAATGTCACATTGATATGATCATTAAAAGTGCAATGTATTAATTTCTATTCTTGGATTTTTTTTTTTAAAAACTGCTTTTCTGCATTTCTTTGCATACGTTGAAAAGACATTAGTGGCCACTTTTTGTTGGAAATATGTCAGATCTGTGCATATTGAGCAGACTGTGCCATATCTAGATGCTTATCGTAATTGGAAAGTGACCTTTATTTAAAATAGGCAGGATCAAAGCTGCAGAATCATTTAGCAGAACAGTTTTATTCACCATTTGTATTCACGGTGCTGCACTGCACATTATTCCAGCAAGTTACGTCTTGTGGAAAATAATTACAGGTCAAGATATATGGAATATTGGATCCTTGATTACTGTGTGAACAGAGCTCAAGTGAATTTAGACACCTCGACTGAACCTGAAATTAGATTGCAGCCTTTAATCTAACCAAATTAGTGGAGGTGGAAAAACCACTTGAAATGATTCACTTGAGTTTTCAAAAGGCTTTTCTTAAAGGGTTGGATTGAAACATGGAGATATGGGGATGACTAAGTAAATATTTTAATATTTTAAGAATGAATACTCTTTGAGCCTCAGGGCTGAGGTTGAGCTTTTCCCTGTTCATGCTTCCTTAATGCTGAAAGCTGTATTTTTTTTAGTTGCTGGTGGTCTTGGTTTTTTAAAAAATCCCAGCGTTTCAGCAGAGAATGAAAATGTCTTGAAAAATGAAAGCTACGTGCTCATTTGTGGCGAAAGTTGGAGCTGAAGATAAAAAATTCTAGAAACATTCTGCAGGTCTGGCAGCCTCTGTGGAGAGGGAAACAGAATTAATGCTTCAGGTCAATGACCTATGATCAGGATTTGAAAAAATTAAATTTAAAAAATTAGAGTTAAGTTTTGCGTACAGCACAAAGAAGAACATAAGAGAGTGTTTGTAATCGGATGATGGGCAAAAGAGAAACATATTTAGAACCTGCTACAGCTCTAACCTTCCCCTGTTCTGATGAAAGGGCATTGACCTGGAATGTTTGCAATGTTCTGTTGCCACAGACTCTGCCTGACCTGCTGAGTATTTCCAACACTTCCTGTTTTTATCTCAGATTACCAGCATCTGCTTTATTTTGCTCCTGTTCTATTGTCTAATTCACTCCCACGACTGTCTGCCCAGTGCCATCAAAGCTCTGAACATTGTTCTAGAAACCAGGAGCTATATACTAGCTACCAGCCATCCCATACTATTCAACACCCCATACTTACTTCCAATTGGTTTATCTTAAACACCTTCTTGCTTTACAGAATTTGTTCTAAAAACAGTAAAGAATGTCAATTCAATAACTGAGTAAAGACATTTCTATTCTAAGAGACCACACATTTTTCATATTTGAGAACTGCAAAGTGAAATGGAAGTTGGACTTCTGTAACTCAAAAATGATAATTCTTTTTCCAAATTGTAAAAGAGATCAAGTACATATCTTGTTGAGTAATACAATACAGTATTACTTTTTGAAGCGGCAAGGGACAAACTTGACACTGAGAATGTTTTGACTGAAGGAAATTCTGCCTAACAACAGCCCCCTGATTGATTGAGATGCCGAGTGTTGAAAAGCTGTAAGAGTAAAAGCAGCAGAGTGGAAACATCCAGAACCTGCAGGTAAAAAACATCCATCTCTCTCTCTCCCTCTGTCTCACTCATTCAATGTGGGGAAAAGACAGAACGAAAACTCAAAGTTTCAAACAAGGAAAGCCTTAAATCCTCCTGACCGACCAGCAAATCAAACATTCACCATCATCCTGTAGGCAATAGTGTGTTAAAATCAGTAGGACATTGAACTTTCCACCTTATGTTGTGGACTTATGATCTTTGGAATTCTGTTTACTCGCTTTTTTTCCCCCATCCCTAGTCTGTGTGTTAAACATGTGACTTTTGTCTGTTTTAATGGTGTGTGTGTGTGTGTGTGTGTGTGTGTTTGAGGGGATATAGCTGAAATTGCACAAATTAGAAATCCTTTCTTTTTAACTGTCCTTGTTGAAATAATGTAACAATAAACTGAGTTGTTTCCTGTTACTGACAAAATCCGGTATGAATTGCATTTGACCTGAGTATCACTCACTCAGGCTTATTGGCCATTTTGGTGTTTTGTTGGGAATTTATACATTTTATAAGGGTTGTGAAAAAGTGGAGCTGGAGTATATGAGCACTCCTCCCAGTTCATCAGTGACTTGATATAAAATGAAGATCTCCACACCCCTGGACTGGTATCCAGTGTTATGGGCCAGACCAGATCCCCTCAAAATATATTAAGAAGGTGGCCACGACCCTAACTGTTTCTAATTTTAACAGTAAATGTCAGGTGCTGTGATCAGATGCAATTTGATTGGTCAGACTATTTGATGTTAAGTAAAACACAATTTATTCAAGCACTATAGTTAAAATAGAACAAAAGAAAGAAGAGCTTGGAATTACTTAACTCAATTGAAAAACTTAATAGAATAATAGATACAGTAACTATTACTGATTAACTGTTCCAATATAATTACAGCCCGTAAACATGGTTTACAAATTCAGAAAACAGATTTTGTCCCACATGCAATTGTGCAGCCTAGGAAGACAAACCCAGCTTTTGGCTGTAATCAAGAGAGGGGGAGAAACAGCTTCTACTTCTTCAAGACCCCCAACAACAACTGCTGCTGTAAACTAAAAATCTCTGTTTCTGTGGATGGGAGCTTGAGCCCACCCATTCAGGCTGCTTCTATTGTTCCAACTTTTAAAGAAAAATAACCCCCAGGCTTCAAAGTTGTTTATCTTTTCATAGCCGACTTTCTCTTTAAAAGAAAAAACTGAAAGAACTGCCAATACTGTAAATCAGGAACAAAAACAGAAGTTGCTGGAAAAGCTCAGCAGGTCTGGCAGCATCTGTGAAGAAAAAGGTCAGAGTTAATGTTTTGGGTCCAATGACCCTTCCTCAGAAGGGTCCTGCTGAGCTTTTCCAGCAACTTCTGTTTTTGTTCTTTTTAAAAGAAACCAGGACAAAACACACCTCTTAAAGCCACAGCATTGTCACACCAGTGACTGGCTGTATGGGAACCCCACTGCTGACAGCAGCAATCCTGCGGTTAACTGAGGACTTACTGCTCTTCGATTGTGAAACATGGCCATTCAGTTGTTGCACATGTAGCATCTTTGCTGCATGGGCTGCTGGTGCCTGCTGGAGCTGGGACATCGAGGTAGGACGGTGCTGTATAGCAAACAGTTAACTGCCTTGCCTGACGCCCCCTGCCTAGCTTTCAGTCTGTGCTGAACAGCAAAGCAAAACCAAATGCCTTTAAGCTCTGACTGAGGGACTAAAGCACAAAAAAGGCAGGACAGGCTTGCTGTGAGCTAGTAGCAGGAGTGTGTGCTAAGACAGTAAATGAACAGCCCTGAGATGCTCGCTGGTCCAGTTTGGGAACTGGGTGTCTGTCCCATGCAGCAGCATTGCAATGAAAGGTGCTTGGGTGTTCCAAAGTGAAGCATTGAAGGGCAGAAGCTGCTGTATGTGACCGAGGTATGCCACAACGGTGCAGAAAGGCCGGTGGGTGTGTGTCACATGTAAGTGTTTGTAGACAGGGGATAGGGCAGTGCAGCTACTGCCCATGGAGCGCCTGTCCTGAGACCAGGTGCCTGGTGTGTGAGATGCCCATGGAGTGTTCCCTCCATGTGTTAGTGTCTAAGATGGAGCGCTGGATGAGTAAGCAGCAATCTGGAGATGCTGGTACCTGCCCTGAGTTTCCTGTTGAGAATTGTCAGCCTCTGGTCTGTACCTAGTGAGTGGGAGAATCAGTGAGTGAGCTGGCATATTGGTACCCCTCACTAGGGCAGCGAGCTGGAAATCAAACCTCAGTACCCCTACCCTGGTCTTTATAATACTAATGAGCTGAGATTAGTTGGTAATGAGGTGATAATGAGCAACAAACCCATTATTTGTTCTAATAAAAACGGAAAGAACTGCGGATGCTGTAAATCAGGAACAAAAACAAAATTGCTGGAGAAGTTCAGCAGGTCTGGCAGCATCTGTGAAGGAAAAAACAGAGTTAATGTTTCGGGTCTGGTTCTGAGGAAGGGTCACTGGACCCAAAATGTTAACTCTGTTTTTCCCTTCACAGATGCTGCCAGACCTGCTGAGCTTCTCCAGCAACTTTGTTATTGTTCCATTAATTGTTCTCTCGCCCAGTGAGAATTTCTCCTTAACATGCAGGAGAGGTGTTGGTCAGAATGTGTGACTTTTTGGTCTGGATGTTGAAGGCCCTCTCTCACTTGATTTCCCTCAATTTCTGGCCATAGCCAGTATCGCTCGGAGAACCGAGGAAGATTCCACTCTTTGTGACTAACTTGCAGTTACACAAGTTCCCATAAATAAGATTGACATCATGTTCATTGTCTAAGCTATCACTTAACGGTATTAGACACATAATACAAATACAACATGTATTGTTTTAGCTTATCTGATGGCCACAAGCTCTTAACCAATTTTTATAGATACACCTTAAGCATCTTATCTGGATGCATCACAGTGTGGTTTGGCAACTGCTCTTCCTAAGACTGCAAAAAACTACAGAGAACACAGAGATAGTAGGAACTGCAGATGCTGGAGAATCCGAGACAACAAGGTGCAGAGCTGGATGAACACAGCAGGCCAAGCAGCATCATAGGAGCAGAAAGGCTGACGTTTCGGGCCTAGACCCTTCATCAGAAGTAGTCCAGTCTTCCAGCCACTGACTCTGTCAAAACTTCCCTCTGCCTCGGGAAAGCAACCAACATCATCAAAAACCCCTCCCACCCCGGTTATACTCTCTTACGTCAGACAGAAGATATAAAAGTCTAAATACACGTAGGAACAGAGTCAGGAACAGCTTCTTCCTCACTGTTATTAGATTTCTGAATGGACCTCGCAAATTTTAAATTTAATATTGATCTCGCTCTTTGTGCATCTTCTCTGCATCCGTAACATTGTATTCCTCGCTCTATTCTATTACCTTAATACATGTATGGTATGATCTGCCTGTACTGCACGCAAAACAAAACTTTTCACTGTACCTAGGTATATGTGACAATAATAAATCAAATTCAGTCAAAGCTATTCAAAATCTTTCTAAAAGTCTTCTTTTCTCAGCGAGGTCCAAAAATTTTGCACACGTGGAATATTATTAGTTTCACTATAATTAGCATTTCCGCTGTGGCTCTGGCTGGAGAGAGACAGAAGAACACACATTACGCACCATTTCTGAAGAAGGGTCTAGGCCAGAAACGTCAGCTTTCCTGCTCCTCTGATGCTGCTTGGCCTGCTGTGTTCATCCAGCTCTACACCTTGTTATATCTATTACCCACCATCTGTTGGTCATGGAACGTTGTCAGGCTGTGAGGATCCACAGATCCTGAAGCTTGAGTTAACCTGTGGGGTTTGACTTAGTTATGATCAGTGATACCCAAATGAGGCAGGCACACCATTTTTTAATATACGCCTCGTTATTTTAATCAATTGAATTACTTTTGTACTTTTTCTGTGTCACTGCTAAAATAGTCCTACTCAGTTCCCTGTTCCTGTTTTTGCCTTACGTTTTGATCCCTTTGAGCCTAAGTGCTATACCCAACTCCTCTTGAAATCATACAGTGTTTTAGCCTAGATTGCTTTCTGTGATAGGTTCATAGGCCTCCTGCTCTCTCCTCATCTCTGTCCTAAATAGAACGTAGAATATAGAACAGTACAGCACAGTACAGGCCCTTCGACCCACGATGTTGTGCCGACCTATTATCCTACTAAGATCAATCTACCCTGCATACACTATATTTTACTATCCTCCATGTGCCTATCGAAGAGTCGTTTAAAAGTCTGTAAAGTATCTGACTCCACTACCACTGCTGACAGTGCATTCCACGCACCCACCACTCTCTGTGTGAAGAACCTACCTCTGGCATCTCTCCTATACCTTCCTCCAATCACCTTAAAATTATGCCCCCTCGTAATAGTCATTTCCGTAATAGCCATGGTTTGCCCTCTATCATTGGTCTATGACCCTGGTTCAGTCCTGTTAGAATTTTATCAGCTTCCAAGAGATCTCCCCCTGATTCTTCTCCAGTGAATATAATCTATTTGATTCAATCTCTCCTCATATGTCCTGCCATCCCAGAAATCAATCTGGTAAATCTTTGCTACACTCCTGAAAACAAGAACATCCTTCCTCAGATAAAGAGACCAAAACTGCACATAATATTACAGATGTGTTCTCTCCAAGGCATGAATTAATTGCAGGAAGAATATACATCAAGCTTCAGTATCCTGCAAAAGCCAAAATTCAGCCTGACATTTCTGGTCACAGTGATAACCTGGTTAGGGAAGTACTGATTTTACAGTGCATTCCATGATATATCGGCACCATTTTCTCAGTTGGATTGTGGCTCCTGCACAGAAGGAGACCATTCCACCAGCTGAGTTTGTGCAGGGTCTCTGCAAGGAAAGCTAGACAGGCTGGGCCTGTATCCTCTGGAGTTTACAACAGCCTGAGGTGACTTAATTGAAACCTGAGGAGGCTGGACCAAGTGGATGTGGAAAGGATGGGAGAATCTAGAACTACAGGTCACGGGGGGGGGAGGTGGAGTTGGCAGTTTAAACAGCAATGAGGAAGCTTTCATTTCTCTCAGAGGGTGTGAGTCTTTGGAATTTACCCTCCTCAAAAGGCAGTGGATGCAGAATCTTTAAATGTTTTGAAGGCAGAGGGAGATAGACTCTTGATGACCAAGGGGATGGAAGATTATCAGGGCTGTGCAGGAATGTAAAGTTGAGGTTAAAATTAGATCAGCCGTGATTTTATTGATTGGTGGAATAGGCTGGAAGGGCTGAGTGGCCTACTGTTCTTCCTTGTTCATCTGTTCACCTTGAATGAGGTGTCATCCAGCGGAACTTGCCAGAAAGTCAGTGTCCAGCAGCTCAGTGAGGCTGAGGAGGGAGCATTGGATAAGTGGCCCAATGCTGTCCCTCAAACTGGGAGAGGGTAAGCCAGGACTGGGGTTGTGGGGGTGGGGGTGAGCAGTTCAAAGTGGGGAAAGGTTCAGGGTTTGGTTTTGTGGGGAGCCTGTGCCAGCTGACAAGTTACCTGTACAGGATGGGCTGTTGGGTGGCCACGTAGTGGCAGGCACATCCACGGCTGGGCTAACCCCAGAGGTGGGAACTGAAGCTCTGAATTGGCCATTACTGGGTAGCATGGTGGCTCAGTGGTTAGCATTGCTGCCTCACAGCACCAGGGACCCAAGTTCAGTTCCAGCCTCGGGCAATTGTATGGAGTTTGCACATACTCCCTGTGTCTGTGTGGGTTTCCACTGGGTGCTCTGGTTTCCTCCCACGGACCAAAGATGGGCAGGTTAGGGTGGATTGGCCATGGGAAATTGCCCATAATGTCCAGGGATGTGCAGGCTAGTTGGAATAGCCATGGCAAATGGAAGGTTGCAGGGATAGGTTGGAGGAGGCGAGTCCGGGTGGGATACTCTTCGGAGGGTTGTTGAGGAGCTGATGGGCCGAATGGCCTCTATCAGCACTGAGGGATTATGCGATTGTGGATGACCACCTAGGAGTCTCAGTGAGCAAGAAGGTTGACCATGAGCCTTAATTCCAGAGGATGTGAGAAAGGGGCAGGGTTTGGGTATCTTCCCTAATTGCCCTTCTTGCCTCCAAGATTGCCACCTCTGGGAGATTCTGGCCAAAGCCTGGGACCGTGACCGTAAAAAGGGCAGAGAATGGAATGCAGTCATATCCTTTGAAATGTAGAGGCCACTTTGACACTTCAGGCATGATTGCTGATTATTTGGCAGTCAGTTCAAAAGGACAGAGGGATATCTGTGGGCTATTTCGCTGTTAAAGTCCTGAGCGTGGCCATCTGTTGTTGCGGTATGTCATGGGACTGTAACATGTAAACTGGAAATCTGTCCGGATTGGTGCAGTGATTCGGATAAAAATAGATCAGACCAGGTTTGGTTTCTTTGATGACCCATTTACAATGATGTATGTTGGAATGGAGCCAGCTGTTACCATTGGAGTTCTGTATGGAAATGATTAGGAAAATGATTACAGTAATCTTACACAGCACTCAAAAATAGCCTTCCTTCAAAAACCAAATCATCACAAGATGGAGAAGCTGGAGGATGCCCCAGTTTCAAAAGTGGCAAAATTAATGAAAATGTCTTTTGGAAGGAGTTAATAAATATTTCATTTTTATTCACCCCATGTGTGCACAGGTTCGCCACATGCCTTATCACTGTCGTGGTGTTGTGTACAATGTTAAATAGGTCTGTGGGAAGCAAGCTGTCACCATGGTAATACATTTAACCATTTACACTGCATGAGCTTGCATTATAGAGAAAGGTTGACGTCCCACTCTCTGAAAACGACAGCTCTGATCTTGTTACGTGGCTAAATTTATTAATCGCCCTAGTTGCGCGTAGCAAGGAATGAAGACGACTGCCAGTCGTGGTGGCTGTGACAGTTCCTTATTCTCTGGAGTTCGGGCAGGAACCTTAGGCACAGGACTGAAGCAGTTGATGCTGCCACTAAATTGTATCTGGGGATGCTGGGGTTGCCCGTGACAACGGTTGCTAGGACACCATTGCGCAAATATGGAGAGAGTCAAGTTGCTGAGTATGTGTGACCCATTCCTGATGCTCTGTTACTGGGCTGCTTCCATTTCTAACACTCGTTCGGGAGGCATTATTTAAAGCAAAGATCCTTTTGACGTAAATTTTGTTAGACCTTAAAGTTGATACCGACTGTGTTATACTGGAAATTGATCCAACCATAAATTGTGGCCACGCTATAAAAGCCAATATTTGTAAATGATATCAAATCTATCTGCCTCAATAAACCTTTGTCTCATTGTCAACTACCCTTTCAAAGATTACCCATCATTGAACTGTTTTTGAATGGTTTGTTTGCTGTTGCAACATTTCTGTGTTTGACAGCTTGGCTTTTTCCATATTAGATTTGCCTCAAATACACATTAAAAGAATTTAAAATGTTTGGATTTAATACAGTTTGCATTAAATTTAATTTACTTTAATTTAGAATTCAGTAGATTACACTTAGGAAAGATGTTTGCACTTGTGGGTGAGACCAGAACTGAGCACCATTGACTTAAGACAGTCACTAAGAAATCTAATTGGAATTCAGGGGAAACATTTTACCCAGAGAGAGGTGAGAATGTGGAACCTGCTCCCACAGGTGGTGTACAAGCACAGCCTTTATAAATGCTGTCAGAATATGAGGGTGTCGCTGGCTGGGCCCAGCATTTATTTCCCATCCCTCGTTGCCCTTGAGAAGGTGGTGGTGAGCTGCCTTCTTGAACCGCTGCAGTCCATGTGCTGTAGGTTGACCCACAATGTTGTTAGGGAGGGAGTTCCAGGATTTTGACCCAGCAAAAGTGAATCATGATATATTTCCAAGTCACGATGATGAATGGCTTGAAAGGTATACTTGCAGGGGAGGTGTGGAGGGGAGTGGTGCTATTTACCTTCATAGAGGCCCGTATCCCATCACCAAGCCACCCTTTATTTACACGTGGAGAGGCTTTAACACTGATCCAGCTCCCTCAGAGTGAGCAGCATGGCTGACACTCCTGTTTATACCTGTCAGCCTGAGCTTCCTGATTGGTCTAGGTTAACAGCCCCAGTCAAGGAACTGATATTCCATTACCTCATTACAGTCACTACAGGGTGGTGTTGTCCTTTTAGATGGCTATGGCCATAGGTTTGGAAGGTGCCAGTAGATGAGACTTACAGGTATTTATGGAGCTGTTATACAAACGTAGGAGGGAATTGAACAATACGCTGATGAACTGAGATGAAGTAAGATGGAAGGGGCCTGATGTGGAACATAATGTTTGGGACCTGTTGGCCTGAATGACTTTGTTCTGTTCTCTACATTCTGAAATCCTGTCACCTGCCTTGGGCTCTAGCCAACAGTGCTATGTTTCAATTATACAACTTATGATTGCGTTCTCAAATCATTATCCATGGTGTGAAAATCTCCTAAAAATATGCTTGGGCCACCAGTATGTGTACCATGCCCACTGGGGTCATTGCAAATTATTAGTGGCACTTTGCTCAAGCAAACTTGTTGGTCATAGCATGTTGTCAAGAAAAGTGTAAATGGCTGGTGTGCGTAATTGTTAACATCTGTTTACTTCTTCCTTGGTCTCAGAAGCTGAACTTGGAGTTTTGGGCATTCTCTCTCATTAACAATTAGCCACTTGCTGATATTTCCAATCCTCTTCCTGTTATTAATGACCTGCCAAACTTCTGCTCACTGTCATCTTGTCACTGATAATGTGCCTGGGGATCCAGAGCTCACCAACAGACCGTTAATGACAGTCAGCGAACTCTGCCACAGCATGGGAGAGGAGCATTGTGCCCATACCTGCTCGGTGTAAAATATCCACAATGTGGAGGCATCGGTGATGGACTGGGGTGGACAAAGTCAGAAGTCTCACAACACCAGGTTATAGTCCAACAAGTTCATTTGAAATCGCAAGCTTTTGGAGCACTGTTCCTCCATTTACACCAGCACCATTTTCCCCATTACCCGTGCTGGGGATCAGATGTTAAGAGGTTGGCTAAAGGTTGGAGTATAAGGACACAGAAGTTATGCCGCTATACAAAATCCTGGTTAGACCCCACTTAGACCACAAGACCAATCTCCTGCCTTCTTCCTGTAAACCCTGATCCCCTTACTGCTCTGAAAGCTTGTGATTTTGAATGAACTGTTGGACTATAACCTAGTGTTATGTGACTTCTGAGTTTAAACTAATGTAATCCAATAATTGATTGAGACATAGTATAAAGAACCAGCAGATTGTAGGGTAGTTCTCCTGAAACAGCTTGATGTGTTCTCAAGTGCTGACTGCATTATGATATCTACAGTGCATCCCTCATAAGTGCAAAGCATTCCCTGGAGTTATTAATGGTAAACAATTTATGGTACTTCAACAGAGATTATGCTGTGACGATTAAATATTTTTATTTAAGGAAACACAACTAAACTCGCAGTTTCTGTTATTTGCTGGACGGGCTCGTAGTAAATCTTCGGTATGAGTTGTGAGGATTTAGAATCATATAAAGGAGTGAGATGAAATTGTGGTGAGAAAGTCTTGCTTAAGAACAAGACTCAATCTCAGAATCAAATGAGCAATGTTTTAATCAAGATCACGAGTATTAAAATAAATATTGTTAATGGAGATGGTTGAGAGAGATTTCTATCGGGAGAAAACTCCAGTTTAATCACAATGTAGCATTTTCACTATAAGTTAGAAACCAGTGAGCATCCATCTACATTGAACGGACAATGACCACTTATAGAATCATAGAAACATACAGTATGGAAGAGACCCTTCAGGCCATTGAGTCGGTACTGTCAAAAATACATCATTACCTACAATTGTCCCATTTACCCACATTAGGCCATAGCTTTCAATGTTATGATACTTCAGCTGGCTCACCCAAGTATCTTTTACAGGTTGTGAGCTTTCCTGCTTCAAATCCTCCCCCAGATTCCCACCACTCTCTGATATAAAAATCTTTCCTCAAATCCCCTTTAGACCTCCTTTTAAGTTTAAAATTATGCCCCTTGTTATTGACTTGTCAACTAAGGGGAACAGCTGCTTTCTATTTATCCCGTCCATGCTCCTCATAATCGTACACACCTCTATCAGTTCACTGCTCTAAAGAAAACAAACTGAGCTTATCCAGCCTCTCTTTGCTCTTCAATGAGTCGACCTGAAACATTAACTCTGATTTCTCTCCACCGATGCTGCTGGAGCTGCTGAGCTTTTCCAGCAATTTTTGTTTCTGTTCACTTCATAGCTAAACTGCTCCATCTCATGCAACAGTCTGGTGAATCTCCTCTGCACCCCCTCCTGTATCATCACATCCTTCCCACGGTGCAGAGACCAGAACTGCGCACAGCGCTCCAACTGTGGCCTGACCCAAAGTCCTGCACAGCTCCTGTGGAATTCAAAGCACATATGGATTGGCCACAACCTTATTGAATGGAGGAGTAACTTGATGGGCTGAATGGTCTATTTCTGATCCTGATTCATGCGTATGCATGTTCTGTAGCTCACACAGCAAAGAAGTTTCCATCTAGTGAGGTGTTGTTATCCAATATGTTCCATTGATTTTTGCCAATGTGCCTGGGAATGAATGCTGACAATATGCAGCAGCATAGAGATCTGTTGTTACCTTTTGTGCATGTTAACATCAGCTTAATTAAGGACAGATAATAAATACTATCCTTGTTAACATCCTTAAAACTCAGACATTAAATAGAACAATAGCGGTTCATGCAGAATAAGTAAACTGACTGCATTTCCACATTCCTCTGACAAATTATGATTGCTGATGGAAATTGATAGAATTCCAGTGGTGAGCAGAACAAGGAGCATGGGCTCAAGCAGGAACCTTTCCAGGAGCCAGATTATAAAAAAAAAGACTTTTCATTAAAATGTGCAGCTTTGAAACAGACACAGTTTTGTGCTTGTTAGCTTCAATTTATTTTTCAATGCAAGTAACATCAGAATTGCATTACTTTAAAAATAGAGAGGTCCAGCTCTATAAAACCCCTCACAGGACATTCTGATCTCATTGATGACAGCTGAAACTTGAGGAAGATTATTGGGGAATAACATAGGAATCAATGATTCCACTTTCTGCATTGTTGTCTGTGTTATTTGCTTTTTGAAAATCAGTTGTTCAGGTGATACTTTGTTTGTTTTATTTAATATTCATTCATGGGATGAGGGTGTCGCTGGCTAGGCCAGCATTTATTGCCCATCCCTAATTGCCCAGAGGGCAGTTGAGAGTCAACCGCACATTGCTGTGGGCCTGGAGTCACATGTAGGCCAGACCAGGTAAGGAGGGCAGATTTCCCTCCCTAAAGGATGTAGTGAATCAGATGGGTTTTTTCCGACAATTGGCAATGGATTCCTGATCATCATTAGACTCTCAATTCCAGACTTTTATTGAAATCAAACTCTATCTGCCATGGCGGGATTTGAACCAGGGTCTTCAGAACATTATCTGGATCACTGGATTAATAGTCTAGCAATAATACTGCCAGGCTGTTCCCTCCCCCTAGCGGGTAATAATAGGGCTCCAAAGAAATCCTTTGTGATAATGCGTTAATATATCCTGCACTCTTACACACGCAGTCAGCAGTGAGGTAATGTGCTCATCACTGTTCGTCACTGGACTTGAACGCGTGCACCTCACAAAGGGTCAATGGTTTCTGTGCTCTAGATTTCTTCTTTTCCGATATTCGTTCTGCACTAAACTGGGGCTGAATTGGTTAAGGAGACATTTCGGTTGGTGGACAAACTGAGGATAGTTTTTCCTTCATTTTACTACATTTTAATTGTAGTACCATTTTTGTTTTTAGCCAGATTTTAATGTTATTGGCATTGAAAAATGTAATGTTTAATCTTAAACAACATAAGATTTTATCTCCTCGGAAGCTGCACGTTGTAATGAATCTTGTAAAGTCTCATCAGTGCTTTATCCTCTACCACTGAGAATTAGACAGACCCTTACACTCAGCATAGGAAAGAGGGTTGATTGTACCACAAAGGGTTAATTTAACCCATTAGTATTGTTGTTTTAAGAGTAGAAAGGAGGATTGGTGGCAGCATCAGCCTGAACCATCCCAGAGCCCAATACGACATGGTGATCAGCAATGGGCACTGTTACTGAAATACCACAAGGTCATCACAGCAGAGAGAATCCATTTGTCCCAGGAGGAAAAAAAAATTCTGTAGACAAACAATTCTACCACTTAAGATATATCACCTTGTTAAGAAGATTTGGACAATTAGTGAGCAGCAGAAATGTTTAAATCGTTAACCATTAAGGTTTAAGGGAGAAGGGGGAAAGTTTAAAGGAGATGTGAAAGACAAGTTTTTGTAAACACAAGGAGTGGTAAGTGCCTGGAATGTGCTGCCAGAGGAGTTGTTGGAGGTGGATACAATAGCAATGTTTAAGAGGCACTTGACAGATACATGAACAAGCAGGGAACAAGAGGGATATGGACTGCACAGAGGCAAAAGGTTTTTAGTTTAGAAAGGCATCACATGTCATTTGGGGGTAAAGGGGCCTGTTCCTGTGCTGTACTGTCATTTGTTCTTTGTTGCAGTCAGCACTTGTGTTAAGTTAACTATTGCTCACTTGTGGGAGCAACAACTAGAAAAAAACATTGACCTTAGAGCTGGTAGGAGATGCAGCATTAACAGTGTGGACTGGGAAGACAATAAAGACTAGCCACACAGAGAAGAGATAGAGTCCTTAGAGAAGAAACTTATGGGTGTGATTGGGAACTTTGGGAGGAAGAGTAGAGATCCCTATGGAGAAAAATGTTTTTAAAATGATGTGAAAGAGCAGGCTGGGAAGGGAAGAAGTGAAAGGGAGCATGTGCCCATCAGAACAAGTGGCACTGCCATGGCGAGTGGGATCCACAAGGTACAACTGCAGCATTCAGAGCTAGGTCCAGGAAATTAATTTGTACCAACATCACACTATCACAAAAATCACAAAGTTCATTTAAGGTGATAACAGGGACATTTTAATGTTTTCAAGAAAAAGTCTAACAGAAGAAGAAAGTTCGAAGAATTTTGAGATTGTTTTTAAGATTACAACATACAACATAGAACAGTTCAGCACAAGAATGGGCCCTGCGGCCCACCATGTTGTGCCAAACATGATGCCAAATTAAACTAATCGCTTCAGCCTGCTCTCAGTCCACATCCCTACATTCCTTGCATATTCACATGCCTATTTAAAAGCCCCTTAAACGTCCCTATCACATCTGCCTCCATCACTACCCCTAGCAGTGTGTTTCAGACTCTGTGTAAAAAAACCTGCCCCTCACATCTCCTTTGAACTTTCCCTCTGTCACCTTAAACGCATGCCCCCTAGTATTAGGCATTTCAACTCTGGCATCTCATAATTTTATAGACTTCTATCAAGTCTCCCCTCAGCCTTTGCAGCTCCAGAGAAAACAACCCTAGTTTTTCTAGCCTCTCCTTAAAGCTCAAACCCTCTATTCCAGGCAGCATCCTAGTAAACCTCTTCGACACCATCACCAAAGCCTCTGCACCCTGTCTATATTGTGGCAACCAGAATTGAACACATTAAGGACACTCACAATTTAAACTGCAATTTCAGTGGGAAGATAAACTAAGGTTGCAGCCATAGGAAGTTTATTTTAAAAATATGGGAAATGGGTTTAAAATAGTTAGTTGGTTATTTTTGGCAGGCACAGACGCAATGGGCCAAAGAGCCTTTTTCTGTGCTGTATATCTCTATGATCTGTCTCTATGTGCTACTGGCTGCTACAGATTCCCTAACTACAGACCATGTAACTATGACAAGCATTTGTATATAGAGGTCCACAGGTCACTGTATCTGACCCCCACGGACCATTCATCCAGAAAGCATTGTCAGATGTTTGGCTGCCACCCACACTAGTCAGGTGTGAATCATGTAACTACTCATACTCAGGAATTCAAGATAGGACCAGACCTGGATGTAACTGGTCTATGATCTGTATAAGGCAAGGAATTGTGCATTGTGTTTTGAGATGTGAAATGCTGAAGAGCATCAGTTTTACCTGTGAAGCGGTGAGAAACCCACTGACAGGCTGTGGAAGGTGGAAAACCTCCAGAAGGTTGAAACCACTTTTTTAATTGTTGTAAAATGTGGGAATTCCTACCCCTAGTAAGCAGTACAGAGATACAGCATTAATATTTAACAGAATTTAAAACTTGCAAGAAGTACAACAATACAGTTTTGTTTGTTAACTGACCTTAAAGCCTTATTAGAAGTATTTATAACATAGTACAGTACAACACAGGAACAGGCCCTTCGGCCCATGATGTTGTGCCAAACATGATGAAAATCAAATTAATCCCTTTTGCCTGCCCATGGTCCATATCCCTCCATTTCTTGCTTGTTCACCTGCTTATCTATAAGGTCCTTAAATGCCTCTTGTATCTGAACTCCACCACTATTCCTGGCAGCCTGTTGGAAGCACCTACCACTCTTTGTGTAAATAACTTGCCCCTCACATCTCTTTTGAACTCCTCTTACCTTAAATGTATATTTAGCTTGAATATTTTGTACAGTATTGCTATAATACAGAATGTAAAAGCTTGCAGAGACAAAGAAAATAAATTTGTTATATTAAGAAGAATTCTGATGTTAAGACAACAGAATTAAAACTGCACTCATTTAATGCAAAACTGCAGGCTTGAAGAGAGTGGATTACGGAAAGCATTGCGGTGCTAAACATTTAAAACAATTTTAAAAGATAAGAATAATCACTAAGCCTTTGATTATCTCCTTACATGGCTGTATGTTTAATTTTATTTGATAGCAGTCCTGTGAAGCATCTTGAGGTACATACTAGATAGGTGCTATATAAATGTAAACTGTTTATAAAATATAAGTAATGCCAAGATGGTAATGAGCAGAATGCTTAGATTCTTACAAGCACACAGTCTGAAACTCGTGTAACTCTCTGGGAAATATTCAAAAGAGAGAAGTCAATGCATTTAAATAGCACCTTATCACACTTCTAAATATATATTGCATAAATTAAATATTTTGAAGCACAGTAACTGTTATTCTGCAGACAAGTGGTCAAGGTTAAGAGTGTCAGGAAGATCTCTCTTTTGAAATGTGAATCTGGATCACAGTTTGGCAGGACTCTTTCACAGCTTAGTCAAAGTATAGCACCTTCCACTGATTGTATGCTATACTGTTAGCCTGAACTGTATGCTCATAGTCTGAACTGCAGTTTCAACCCACACCCATCTGACTCAGAGATGAGTGTTGCTAAATTTAACTAGGAAATGATAAGTGGCTGAAATGCTAAAACAACAGTGACAAATTCTGCAGCATTAAGCAAGAGTTTCCAATAATAGTTAATAAAGCAAAAAGTTAACCAGGCGATTGGGGGTTGATTGATTAATTAGTTGCTTGGACAGACCTAAAGGGGGAGTGAGTGGGACTGCTGTGTGGACAGAGCTCTAAGACTGGGTGGTTAATAAACTGTACCACAAAGGAAGGTGGCTTGGTTTTTGTCTTGTGTTGGATCTATTTTGACAATAAAGTACTTTTAATAAATTCACCTCTGATATTTGAATATCAATTTCTTAATTAATCTGGAGAAGCGGAAGTCCTATGTCCGTGGAAACACACCATTTCAAAAGTCATGATATGTGAGTGGAACATGTTCTCTGCAGAATTTTCTTACCTGTTGGAGGAAGTTGGGGTTGTCTGGGGGTGAGGGGGCAGAGTGCATATATAATAAGGCAGTAAGACTGATCATGTAAAATGACACACAGTTTTTGATAGTGAAGGTTGGGAGTACGCTCCTTGTTAACAGAGCAATATTAGCAACATGTGGAAATTATAACATAAGCTCTAAGCAAGTGAGACCCACACCTGCAACATGATTTTGATGACATCGCTGCTGCTTTATAAATTACAGTATTTCTGTCATAGCTCACTTATTTCTCTACCAAATCAAATATTTTATGATTCTAACTGTAGGTGGCGATTAACACAAAAGCACTGTTTAATTTTCATGTACCTAAAGATTATTGGGCAGCTTACAAATCAGACAGTTTGTATTTCACACAAATGTATTGAGCAACTGGACCACAATTCTTGTGTGAAATCTCTCACTATTTTGAAATGTTGTTATGATCTCGGTTGAGACCAATAATTTGAAACAAAATTCAAAATCTCAGTTATTTGCTGAAAGAATTAAGCCAAAACTTGCCACATTTAAAATGAAATATTTTCTGCCATACAGTTGTCAAACAAAGCAAACACAAAATACTATCTTAGACAATCACTTATAATCTCAAACCTAGAATCAGTGTTAAACATGAATTAATGGGCATTGCTTGTCGATTATAATCTGTAAATTACACATTAAATGGCAGCTGCAACTAGGACAGATTTTACAAATTGGCTCAGCAGTTCAGTCAGTGTATCAGTCATCAGATTCATTCACAAAGTCCTTCAAAACTCTGTCAGTACAAAGAATTTAATTTTATCTGCTTCCAGGATGTAGCCTGATCTTCAGGTGACAGCAGATTACATCCAACCCGAGTTTTTACAAACACAGTTTTCACCAAAAATAGTAGTTATCAGCAGAACCTCCTGAATTCTATTTAACATTGTGTAGATGCACCCGTACTAACTTAAAGTTATAGAAACCACTGCAGCAACTGTATACGTGCCTATACTCAGCTTCTGGACTGGGCCTTTATCTTCTTAGGCCTGCCTGTACTGCACCACTGGACTTGTCATCATCTACTGAGTTCTAAATATATCCTTTGACACAGTTTCAACTAGAAGTTTTGGTTTCTAGTCTGAGTTTCATTCTTGGTTTCCTCAGCATTGGAGTGCCTAATTCTTTTGGGTTCTCTTTTCAATTAGAGCCTGTCCTAAAAGTTCACTAACTTTGAAACCACAGATTCCATCACAAGGAATTATATTTGCAAGTGTTTAAAAACTTTCTGTATAATCCCTATGCAGACTTCAACTGCTCAATTCTGTAAAACCGCCTCTTTTAATTTTGAGATGACAAGGTGTAGAGCTGGATGAACACAGCAGGACAAGCAGCATCAGAGGAGCAGGAAGGCTGACGTTTTGGGCCTAGAAGGGTCTA
>NC_063353.1:47080369-47110377 GCF_021869965.1 Rhincodon typus | reverse complement strand
TAGACCCTTCTAGGCCCAAAACGTCAGCCTTCCTGCTCCTCTGATGCTGCTTGTCCTGCTGTGTTCATCCAGCTCTACACCTTGTCATCTCAGATTCTCCAGCATCTGCAGTTCCTACTATCTTTTAATTTTGGTTCATTTGGGAAGCACATAACTTGCTGCCTGGAGAATTTAAAATGTATTCAGACTATTGACTGTGGTTCTCAGACTGGGGAAGAGTTTTAAAATAACTAAATGGAAGTGCTGAAATATTCATACACCCCTTCCGAAAGAGCCACAATATTATTAATTACGGAGTTATTGGAAGGGATTTTGTAGATGAGTTTTCTGGATGCTGAGTAACATTATCCTGGAGACTGCTAAGGTCGGAGAGTATCAAATTGATGGACAGTGGTTATTGGAATCGAGAAACAACACATCCGTTTGTCTTCTTCTGTCAGTCTGAAGAGTAGGCTGGTATTACTAAATGTACAGTGCAGGCAGCTCAACAACTGTCATCATTTAACAAAAAACACAGAACTGTCGATGCTGAAAATCAGAAACAAACTCAAAAATTGCTGGAAAAACTCGGCAGGTCTGGCAGCAACCTGTGGAGAGAGAAAGCAGAGTTAACGTTTTGGATCCAAGGTCACTCTGCTTTCTCTCTCCACAAGTTGCTACCAGACCTGCTCAGTTTTTCCAGCAATTTCTGTTTTTGAACTGTCCTCATTTCTCGTATTGCTGGCCTCGTAGAGAATTAGTTAGTTACCTCTTAATACATATTGTATTGAAACAATAATTCATATGCAGCATTGCTTAGGGAATGGGATGCAACGAGGCCATGTTTTGAGCAGAATACTTATGTGCTTATGGCTCTTTCATACATGACATATATGTGCTATATTTATCATACATGCATTATCCCGCACACTCACGTTGCCAATGACTGGGTGACTCCAGAGCCAGCTGTCACAGTCCATAGTCTTACCAGACCATACAGTGGTGGCTTAACCTGGGGCTGTCTGGATCTCAGGCAACAGGAGAGATTGAGAAGGTGAGATCCTTTATGGTAACCTCAGCTGGTGCAGGATTTGAACCCACCCTGTTGGTGTTACTGTACATTACAAACCAGCCATATGAGCTAAACCAATTCCTGTTCACAGGCTAAGGGTGCTGCATAAGCCATTTAGGACTAAGATGTGGAAAAATTCTTCACCCAGAGAGTAGTGAGCCTGTGGAATTCTCTGCCACAGAAAACAGTTGAGGTCAAAACATTGAATGCTTTCAAGAATGAGTTAGATATGATTGTTAGGGCTAAAGGGGTCAAAGGATATGGGGAGAAAGCAGGAACAAGGGACTGAGTTGGGTGATCAGCATTAATCATATTGAATGGTGGAACAGGCTTGAAGGGTCGAATGGCCTACTTTTGCTTGTTTCTGTGGCATTGACTGAATTCCTACCTGGGCTCACAGAGGTGTGACCAGGGATCAGCAATAGAATTTAATGTAAAAAGCTTAGTTTTAGCTCAACCACATTGTGCAAAAGTACAAACACTTTTCACACTGTTGTATTTCAATGAAATCTGTTTTTTTTTTTCAAGAAAATTTGCCTCTCGGGGAATCTGTACTAAGGCCAGTCAAGCACAGAATTTCCTTAAATCTCCTGACTGCTGTTTTCCTGACTAATGGTTCCGACTGTTTAGTATTACTCTGTAATGGTCTCTGTTGGAGAATTTGTTATTGCTTTTTCTTCATTAACTCCTCAACCTGTCTGATATCCTGAGGACCATCGAGCAAGGGTATCATAATGGATTTTTTAAGATCTCCCTCTGTGGAGAGCTTTGAATGATGCAGTGTATGTGTGTGGTAAAAGAAATGACAGGGCTGTTTCTCTGCTCTGACTTTTGTGGTCTGGAGTGAATTGTGGAGTGTGGTTATATACAGCAAACTTTGTTTTAACCGGCCCCTTATGAACCAGCCCTCTCGATAAACCAGCAAAAGTCATATACTTCGAATACCAAAATTTACTGTATTATCTCAATCTCCATGATGTCCAAGTAATCAGTTGTGGGTGCGAGTGAGAAGGCTGGCTGCTGGTAAGTTTTATTTAAGGCAAAATTGCCTTATTATTTAAGTGATTTAAGTGATTAAAGTATAACAGTGATGTGTATACCCTCTGCATTACCTTTGTGTTATTTAGTGTGTGTTTTTACACTGATTAAGCGGACCTCTTAATACAAATGGAATATTTGATCAACCAATACACTCCTGGTCCCATTGGAGCCAGTTAATAAAAAGTTTGCTGTAGTAATTTTGAAGCAATTTCTGGGACTGCCCTGCTTGGGATGCGAGTGGTGAGTTTGAACTTATCAAGGTTTGGGAATATTGATGGGGAGGGTACAGGGAATGCTGTTTCTCCATGGCTCGGAGATTAAAACAGTGGAGGAAAGCAGTCACCCTGAACACCTCGCTGTGTTTATCGATACTGCTCCCCTCACATGGCAGAGTGTGTCTGCAGTTTAAACACCTCATCAGCAGCTTATTTATCCACATTTCCAGCAACTCACCAGGGAACACAAGGTACCAGGATAGCAGGAATAGATGAAAACTGAAAGAACTGCAGGTGTTGTAAATCAGGAACAAAAACAAAGTTGTTGGAAAAGCTCAGCAGGTCTGGCAGCATCTGTGAAGGCAAAAACAGAGTTAACGTTTCAGGTCCAGTGACCCTTCCTCAGAACTGGAGCAGGAATTGGATGGTCTGAGCAACCAAATAGTCAAGGAAGAGCTTTTAGTGACTGAAATCTGACAGCTGCTTCTTTACCTCAATGAAAGGCTTTTGCTCCCAGGACCTGCTCTGAGATGGGCTTTTGTTTGGAGGTGATTGCTAACATTCCTGTAGCTATTTCTGCCACTGAAGAGGCCTTTATTTACACCTCTGGCCTGCACTTTCTCAGCTTTAGTCTCCTCAGAAACACAGGACCTGATTCCACAGCTGTGACCAGGTCCTTGGTTTAGGAGGGTCCTGCGATTTGATGCTCCCACTGGTTACTCACGAGTCCGTGCAGCCATATACTACACACACGTGATCATCTGGGATCTTGTAGATCAGCCAGCACATCTGGCAACACGGGCAGCTCAGTGGTTAGCACTACTGCCTCACAGCGCCAGGGACCCGGGTTCGATTCCACCCTCGGGCGACTCTCTGTGTGGAGTTTGCACATTCTCCCTGTGTCTGCGTGGGTTTCCTCTGGGTGCTCCGGTTTCCTCCCACAGCCCAAAGATGTGCAGGTTAGGGTGGAATGGCCATGAGAAATGCAGTGTTATAAGGATGGGGAGGTGGGTGGGTCTGGGTGGGATTCTCTTCAGAGGGTCGGTGTGGACATGATGGGCTGAAAGGCCTGCTTCCACACTATAGGGATTCTATGATCAACTGAGAGGGATCACTCCATTTGTGTTCACTGTGCATGAGATACCCAGGGAGCTGTGCTTCTGCAGTCGTCTAGCATCAGAAATATTCGCACCTGAGAGCAGAGATTACTCACAGCTCCTTGGGGACAGGGTTCCCCCATTGTATCCGATGCCCGCAGTGAGGAGGTAACCCTAAAACCAGACTCCAAGGATCATTATAACGGAATTCATTTCAGCAAGAAAATCTCTACTTGAGCAGGCAGGGTGCTGCATATTTGGAGAATTGCAATTGTACCATTAAATGTAGGAGCAGAAGTAAGCCATTCAGCCCATCCAGACAGCTCTGCCATTCATTGGGATCATGGCTGATCTGATAATCCTCAGATCCACTTTGTTGCCTTTTCTCCGTAATCCTTGATTCCCTTCCTGTTTAAAAGTTTATCTCAGCCGTGTCTATATGTAATGACCCAGTCTCAGCGGTCCTATGCGGTAAAGAATTCCACAGATTCACTCCCCTCTGAGTGGCCAAGGGGCTTGAAAGCTTTGCTCCCTCTGGTGATTCAGCAGATTGAATAATTCTTGCAGTTACTTCTCTTCCCTGTAATTTCAGTCTCATTACTTGCAAAGAAAGTGTCCATTTGGGATGGAGATGAGGAGAGATTTCTTCACCAGACAGTGGTGAGTCTGTGGAATTCTCTGCCACAGAAAGTGGTTGAGGCTAAAATTCATTGTTTTCAAGAAGGAGTTAGATGTCGTTCTTAAGGCTAATGGAATCAAAGGGTATGGGGGAGAAAGCAGGAACAGGGGACTGAGTTGGATGACCAGCCATGATCATATTGAATGGTGGAGCAGGCTAAGAAGGGCCGAATGGCCTAGTCCTGCTCCTATTTTCTGTGTTCAATTTAAAAGAAATCCCTCATCTCTGTCGTGAATGAGCAACAGAACCTTGTACGTTTCAATAAGGTTCCCTCTCATTCTTCTAAACTCCAGTGAGTACAGGCCCAAACTACTCAACCTGTCCTCCTGAAACAGTCCCTCCATACCCAGGATCAGCCCTCACTGTACTGGCTCCAGGGCCAGTGTATCTATCTGTCCTGGCTGCCTTGCTTTAGTATGTGACTTCTACCTCGTCCTTAAGTGCCTTTGTGTGCAGTCTGTTGCATCCATTAAATACACAACACTTGTAGTGTGGTATCAGAAAGGTGCAGCTGAAAATGGGTGGATTGTCGGAGCTGTAAGAGAGCTAAGTACTGAAAGATACAGTAAGGAAACTCAAACACTACTTTCTAGTCTAGCAGCTTTCAAACACACAGCCTTCCAACACCCCCCACCAAATACCAGTGCAGTCAGTGATTCCTCTTTCTCCACGTTCTCTGTGGATGCCTGGTCAGAGCCAGCATCCACATGACTGACCAAATAAAACATCCAATCAGCTACCAGTCCTTGAATATAACACATTCAGGACTGAAAGGGGCTGGAAAAGTGATGGTTTTTATGCTGTTTTCAAAGGAAGATGGGAGGAGCAAGTGAAATAGATGGTAATAATGTCCAGAGGCAAAGACAGATGGAGTGTCAGTGGTAGTAGAGGAATGATATAGATGAAGGATAGGTGAAATGGTGGGTATGAATTGTCCTAAATGGATCTGCTGTGCTGCGAGCAAACCCACGTAAAGGAGAAACAAGTGGGGAGAGGCGCTATCAAAATGGAGGACCGCATTCATGGTCCGAAGTTGTTGAACTCAGTGTATAAAAGGGGAAACTAAGGTGCTGTTCATTCAGCTTGTGTTGAGCTTCACTGTAATACTTAGCAGGCAGGGGAGAGAAATGTTGACATGAGAGCAAAATGCTTTATCAAAATGGGAAGCGACTGGAAGATCAGACTCATTGCTTTGGACAGAGCAGAGCTGTTCTGCAGAGTGGTCACAGTCCAGCCAAGGTAAAGGAGCCTACATTGTGAACAAGCAGTGCAGTATATTAGATTGAAAGAAGTACAAGTAAGATGCTGCTTCACCTGGAAGGTATGTCCGGCACCTTACACAGTGAGGAAGGAAGTGGTGATTGGGTTTCAGGATTGCATGGCAAGGCCCCATGGGGAATAGGAAGTGGTCGGAGTAATGGAGGAGTAGACTGAGCTGGCAGGGAGTAAACAGTCACTGTGGAATGTTGGCGGGACTGTTGAAGATGTGTTTGGTGGTGGCATCTTCCTGGAGGTGGTAGAAATATTGGAGGATGATCCTCTGAATGCAGCGGCTGGTGAGATGGATAGTAAGGTATTTATTCAGCTATTTTGAATATCATAATTTGCTTTCTTCCTACTGGAATGTAATTTAACAGGGGGTGTAAGGACATATGTGGTGTAGAAGAACTGATTTGAGAACTGTATTGCTGGAAGGTGAGAGTTATTGTGGAATGAGCCACTAACCCAGTGCTGTGGGTTTGACAGTGGCTTGAATCTTACATTATGTGTGACTGTAAAAATATCTACATTTGCTTTCAGCTGTTGTTCTTTCCTGAGGTAGGTGCATTGCTGGCAGGGTCAACATTTGCTGCCCATACCTTTGATCTGAGTGGCTTCTTAAACCTGGGCATTTCAGAGTTGCCCATATTGCTGTGTGTCTGGAGTCACATGTAGACCAGACCAGGTAAGCATGGCAGTTTCTTTCCCTAAAGGGCATAAGTGAAACAGATGGATTTTACCAACAATTGAGAATGGTTTCATGGTCATCATTACATCCATAATTCCAAATTTTTACTGAATTTATCTGCCATGACCAGGATTGCATTGTTAAAAAACAGATGCCCCTATCCCTGGCACCACTGGTGATGTTCGCACCTGCTGCACTGTCTAAAACCCTCCACCAGGAATATTCTTCACACAGGCGTAGGTGAGTCTGCCTGATAAACACACCCATCTGGCTGGAGCTTGGCAGATATTTCAGACACCTGTGTAACCAGCTCTAAATCCATCAGCCAATTGGACGCAGCTCCTGAAAAATTTCCTGGAGATCTCTTCAGCTGGTTGCCTGATCTCTGCGGATCTGGTGTGGCACCTGGTGCTTTGGCCCTTCTCCAAAGTGAAACCGGTTAGAACACATTTACAAACACGGCTTTTCTCTCTGGTCCCACTTCCTTCTCCCGGTCTCTCTGTGATACCATACAGATCATTTCCTGCTTAGAGTTTTCACTCTGCTCACTTTTTCCATTTACTTTGGCAAATTTGCCTCATGGAGCTGTCAGTGACAACAGAGGAGCAATTAGTAAAGAAAGTGTCTGTGAAAACAATCCCCCATTGTCCAGTAAAGTGCACAGTTTTTATCAAAGCTTTGCAAGATATACAGTAATGTTACATTAAAGAGTGGGGAAATTAAACTCCAAGGAAGGTGAAGATAGGTGACAAATTGAGTCAGAACCCAACAATATGGAAAGTGAGGCAATTAGACAGCAAAAAGTTGCCAGTAATGACTTCAGACAACTGGCTACAATTGCTGAAGAATAATACTGAGAATGCTGGGATCTGTATGTGTCAACCTTGTCTCAGGTGGAAACGCTCACATTTCTGAGTCAGAAGATGTGGTGATCAACTCCCAGTCCAGGATGTAAACTCATCAATCAGCATTGACACTTGAGTACTGACAAAACGCCACATTGTCGAAGGGTCAGTGCTGAGGGAGTGCCGCACTGTCGAAGGGTCAGTGCTGAGGGAGTGCCGCACTGTCGGAGGGTCAGTACTGAGGGAGTGCCGCACAGTCGGAGGGTCAGTACTGAGGGAACACAGCGCTTGTGGAAACCGTGTTCTTGACAGAGAAGAGAACGAATAATGATGTTAGACAAACCTTTCCCTTGTCTCCTTTGACACAAATCTTACAGAATATGGAGATACCAATGTTTTTGATGAACTAATAGTGACATCAGCAGACATGCACTTGACTCTCTCAGAGAGAAGGGACATTGTGTGCTAGAGAGAGAAACACTTACCTCACAGGGCTGTCTGCATCAGCCATGTCAATAAAAGGATCTGTGCAGAAACTCACCAAGTGAGATTGTTCTCACTCTTAGGTAGAGCCAGTCCCTGAGTTTAATGAAAACGACGGTGTTAGTGGCTGTTATAGTGGAAGCAAACTGCAGAGAGAGGTGTATCAGTGTTTCCTGGTGCTTTGATACACTGTGGTAAAAGTAAATTCTCCTGTAATTTGGTTAGAAATGAAAAGGGGTTTGTGAACCGTTGTTTCTGACAGGCAGTTCCCCAAAAATGCCTGGCATTCTACATTCTCCAAAAAAATCCACTATGGAATTCAGGAGAAACATCTTTCCCCGGAAAGTAGTGAAAATTTGGAACTCAGTCCCACTGGCAGTGGGTGAGGGGAGCACACCTGTGGTGTCTCAGCTTCAGCCCTTTGAAAATTGGCTGCGTCCAAGAGCCACACATTGTTTAACCTTCTGCGCATGAACTTTAATTATTATTAATTGACGAACTATCTTGGCAGGGAGTGGCCACGGTGTAAAATTGGAGTGGTGATGTGATCTGAGCAAGATCTGGCCACAGCTGCTCAACCATAACTTAGAAACGGCAAGATCTGAAATGTTGCATAGACACAGTCCTCAATTGGCTGGTCTCTCATCTATACGAGCGCAGGAACAAAGGAGTAGGCCATTCAGCCCCTCAAGCCTGTTCCACCATTCATTGTGATTTGTGACCTCACTCCATACCTGCCTTTGGCCCACATCGCTTAATACTTTTGCTTAACAAAAAAAATTTTATTTAAAATTAACAACTGATCCAGCATCCACTGCCATTTGTGGAAGAGAGTTCCAAACCTCTCCCACCCTTTCTGTGTACAAGTGTTCCCTAACATCCCTCCTGAATGGTCTGGCCCTAATTCTCAGACTATGCCCTTAGTTCTAGAATCTCCACCCAGTGGAAATAGTTTATTTTTATCTACCCTGGCTTTTCCTGCTAATATCTTGAAGAATTTGATCAGATCATCTCTTAACCTTCAAACTTCTTGAGAAAACAGGCCTAATTTGTGTCATCTGTTCTTTTATTTAACCCCTGAAATGCAGGTATCATTCTTGTTGTACTCCCTTAAAGACCAATCCATCCTTCCTAAGGCATGGTGCCCAGATTCTTCTAGTTTATATTAAGAAGGTGTTTAATCTTATTTCTTTATTTTTCTACTTATTCTATGAAGCTAACGGTTAACTTTATAATTTTGTTTCCTTAATAATTTGTACCTATGTTTTTTGCACCTGGGTACCTTCGTTCCTAAGATGGTGCCATGTATTAATGACATTGTACATTTTTCACTGTACTCCTGTACTTCTGTGTGTGACATTAAAGTCAAAATCTAAATCTAAAAATCAGATCTGCTCATAGTGCTCCAGGTGGGGTCTAACCAGTGTTTTGTATATCTGCAGCATAACTTCCACAGCCTTGTACTCCAGTTCTCTAGGTAAAAAGGCCAGTGTTCCATTAACTTCTTTGATTATTTTCTGCACTTGTTCGTGGCA
The DNA here is from genome assembly GCF_021869965.1 of Rhincodon typus. NCBI lineage: Eukaryota > Metazoa > Chordata > Chondrichthyes > Orectolobiformes > Rhincodontidae > Rhincodon > Rhincodon typus. The sequence goes on along the minus strand of NC_063353.1, from coordinate 47,101,483 downwards.
TTTTTAAGTTCTGTGCACCTGAACCCCCAAGTCTCTTCAGACATCCAGTGTATTTAGCTTCATACCATCTATTCTTATAGAGCCACAGACCTATCTAAAGGGAAACTGGACGAGTGTATGAGTAAGAAAGGAATAGAGGGTAAATGGATAGATTTAGATAAAGAAAGATAGGACGAGATTGAAGTGGGACATCCACACCAGACTGATTTGGTCAAGTCTTCCAGAAGTTAGCACTGTCCTTTCCCTGGGGAGAAGAAGGCTGAGGTGAGATCTGATAGACGTTTTCGAAATCCTGAATAGGGCTGTATAAAGCAGACAGGGAGAAACTGTTCCTGCTTGTAAAAGAAACAATAATGAGAGAGCATGGGTTTAAAGTGATGTGCAAATGGAGCAAGGGTGATGTGAGGAAAAGCTTTTTCACACGGCGTGTGGTTAGGGTCTGGAAATGGGACAGGGGCAGGTTCAACTGAGGCCTTCAGGAGGGTATTGGATGATACTCTTGATATAAATGGTGTGCAGGTATGTGGGGAAAAGGCAGGAGATTGACACTTGGTAATAGAATTAGTTCAGACACGATGGGCTGAATGGTCTTTGTCACCATAATAATTCTGTGTTTCTGATTAGCCTGTTTCTGTGCTGTATATCCTACATTATTCTTTAGAGTTGGTACTGCATTGAAGAGGTTGTGATAGTTAAGAAGCTCGGTACGTCTGTAATAGTGACTCTGTAACATCTTCGTTTCTGAACTTTGTTGAGATTTTTAATGTATGCCCATTTGTTTCCTGAACACTTACTGCAGAAACCAATTATTTATGCTGTTTACTTTTCCAAATGTACATATTGTTTTCTTAACAACAATTCTCCAGTTTGTTAACCAAAGCGATAGTAATAACTTGGAAAGAAAAAATGTGGAAGGGACCCATTGAAATTCTGTAGCAATTAGCTGGCTGTATTTACAATGGAGACATGTCAGGTCTCAATGAAACTAATCCTTTGTTAGAAAATACAGTTCTGAGGAAGGGTCACTTGACCTGAAACATTAACTCTGATTTCTCTCCACAAATGTTGCCAGACCTGCTGAGCTTTTGTAGCAATTTCTGTGTTTGTTTCTGATTTACAGCATCTGCAGTTCTTTTGGTTTTTCTTTTGTTATAAAATGTTGCTTTGTTGCTTGCAGGATAGAATTCTTATAAAGATGATTATTTCTCCTGTGTATATGTCTAGTTTTGAAAGCTGAAAGAGATACACTCTACTACTCTGAAACCCATAAAAGAAGTGTACAGCTAACATTTTTATTTTCCAGCACCTATCGGACCAGGTGTATGCTGGTTGGTCCAATATTCTGGGCAATCAAGAGGTCCATATAACCACAGTAAACCCTGGCTATGAGAAGCTTTGAGACATCAACATCCCTCAGGATAATCTATGTAAAACCGTCAACACACATTCTAAAATTGATGTAAAATCACCATAGAAAGTAATAGAAATGTAATGCAGAGGTTACACACGTCACTGTTATACTTTATTTACAGAATAAATGTTTTGGCTTTGCGATATTTGAGGTGTCACACTTTTTGCCAGTTTTATCGAGAGTGCCAGTTGATAAGGTGCCGGTTAAAAGTTTGCTGCATTTGAATTGCAACTTTCTTGATCTGAGGCTGCTGCAAACTGGTTAGTTATTTTTTGAGTGGCAGACATGTTGTAATTTGGGAAATATTGTAGTTGATCCATGCACAGCAAGCCCCCTCACAGCAATATGATAATGACCAGTAATTTGTCCTGGTGATGTTGATTAAGGAATAGATTCCCTTGTGCCCCCACCCCACCCCCCGCCAAAGATGTCACATTGCAGTCTTTTATATCAAGCTGAGAGGGTGTGTGATGTGTCAGTATAACACCACACCTGAAAGGCAGAGCCTGTGACAGTGTCACACTCCCCCAGTGTCATAGATTCGGAGAGGTCTACAACACAGAAAAAGGCCCTTTGGCCCTTCGAGTCTGTACTAGTCAAAAACTACCACCTGACTGTTCAAATCCCATCCCAGCTCTTGGCCCATAGCCTTGTCTGTCTTGGCATCGCAAGTGTGTATCTAAATATTTCTTCAATGTTCTGAAGGCTTCTGCCTCTACCACTCTTACAGGCAATAAGTTCCAAATTCCCACCACTCTCTGGGTGAAAAAAAAATCCTTAAATCTCCTCTAAACCTCCTGCATCTTATCTAAAATATACATCCCCTGGTTCCTTCCAGTCTCCCCTGCCTATGTCCCTCATAATTTTGTCCGTCTCAATCATGGCCCCTCAGTCTCCTCTGCTCTAAGGAAAACAATCCAAGTCTGCCCAATCTCTCTTCATCGCTGAAACTCTCCAGGCCAGGCACCATTCTGGGAAATCTCCTCTGCGCCCCATCCACTGCTGTCACATCCTAGGTCAGTCCAACACTGGCACTTCCACATCGACCCTCCTCGAATATAGATTCCAGAACTGCACACAGTACTGTAGCTGTGGTCTTACCAATGCTTTATACAGTTCCAGCATCACCTTCCTGATATTAAACTCTATAGAAAGCACCTGATGATGGAGTTGAACTTACAACAGACAATCTGCTATCAAACCTGCAACATTGCACAGCCAACATCTTCACCTTATACCATCACCTCCTGTGCTGCACATTAACATTCTCTGAGACTTCCTGTGACTCAGAGGCAAGACTGGTACCCACTGAGTCATACCTGGCACCTTGTGCCAGTGTTGGTCAGCTTTTGCCAATGGTTTTTACTGTAATTTGCATTAAAGTACTGTTGGTGATTAGTTTTGCAAATGATGTCCAAATTGCATTTTAAACTGAGCTCATGAGACAGGGAAATGTGTTTAAGTCTGAATATAAACTCAGCAAACAGCCTCTGTGCAAAAGCTGTGAAAGTTTATAATAAGCACTTTTAAATTTCAGACTTTTGAATTTTTTTTCCTTTTTCTGAGCTGTTTCCTTGTAATTGTAAGGTAATTCAAACATTGAACATACACGGCAAACAGTTGTGTATGTGCAAAGGGAAATCAGTAAGCATCTCGAGTGTTGAGCTTTGAATGTCAGAATGATTAACATTTGATATTGCGCAGCAGGGTGTCATATTTCATCCTGCGGCTATACCCATGCAGCGTGTGACCGTTTAACAAGGAAAGGCCCCTGTCCCTCTGGTCATAATCTTTGATCTTTTGAAAGAATCATAGCCGTGTCTGGAACTGACAGTTTGGAGATACTGATAAGTACCAGACCAGGGCCTTAAAAAAAACACATGTTGAACTGATGAAGTGCAACACATGTTTCCTAGAGTTGTGGAGTCATACAGCATGGAAACAGACCCTTTGGTTCAACTCAACCATGCCGACTAGCTATCCTAAATTAATCCAGTCCCATTTGCCATCATTTGGCCCATATTCCTCCAAACCCTTCCTATTCATGTACCCATCCAGATACCTTTTAAATATTGTAACTGTACCAGCTTCCTCCACTTCCTCTGGCAGCTCATTTCCATACACACACCACCCTCTGTGTGAAAAAGTTGCCCCTTAGGCCCCATTTATACCTTTCCCCTCTCACCTTAAACCTATGCCCTCTGGTTTTGGATTCCCCCCACCCCAGGGAAAAGATCTTGTCTGTTTACTTTATCCATGCCCCGCATGATTTTATAAACCACTTATAAGGTCACTCTCAGCCTCTGACACTCCAGGGAAAATAGTCCCAGCCTATTCAGCCTCTCCCTATAGCACAAGCCCTTCAAACCTGGCAACATCCTTGTAAATCTTTTTTGTACCTTTTCGAGTTTAGCAACATCTTTACTGTAGCAGGGAGATCAGAATTGCACGCAGTATTCCAAAAGTAGCTTAACCAATGTCCTGTACAGTCGCAACATGACCTTCCATCTCGTATACTCAGTGCACTGACCAATAAAGGCAAGTGTACCAAACGCCTTCTTCACCATCCTGTCTACCTGTGACTCCACTTTCAAGGAACTATGAACCTGCACTCCAAGGTCTCATTGCTCGGCAACACTGCCCAAGACATTACCATTAAGTGTATAAGTCCTACCCTGATTTGCCTTTCCAAAATGTAACATTTCACATTTATCTAAACTAAATTCCATCTGCCACTTCTTGGCCCCTTGGCCCATCTGATCAAGGTGCCGTTGTACTCTGAGATAACTTTTTTCACTACACCACAATTTTGGTGTCATCTGCAAATTTACTAACCATATCTCCCATGTTCCCATCCAAATCATTGATATAAATGACAAAAAGCAGTGGATCCAGCACCGATCGTCGTGGCACACCGCTGGTCACAGGCCTCCAGACTGAAAAGTAACCCTCCACCACCACCCTATGTTTACCTTCTTGTGCTAACTATGTACAGTTTCTCATGGGGCTGTTGTGACACACTGTCCCTGACTCTGTTCTGAAGAAGGGTCACTGGACCCGAAACATTAACTTTCTCTCCACAGATACTGCCAGACCTGCTGAGATTTTCCAGCAATTTCTATTTTTGTTTCAAATTTCCAGCATCCACAGTTCTTTCGTGTTTTTGTCTCTTGTTAAAGCATCTGATTAGTGAAAGTCTAATTAAAAAGTTGTCTTCCCCAGCCACTGTATATATCCCTCCTCATGGCTAATGGGGTTTCCATTGCTAGTTGATTGCCAGCTGTTTGTTCATGTTAGTTTGATGCTGATTTCCATGAACTTCGCAGTCCTCAGGCTAACAGTGCCCACAGTTAACAGTGAAGCATTCTTATGAATGAAGCTCTGTGTAAATCCATGCGAGAGTGCCTGAACCAGGGCTATCTTTAATCTCAACGATTTCACATTGCCACCTTTCAGTTTGCAAAACTGAAACAATATAAAGGAGTGACCAAGAAGAGCTGGGTTTTTAAAAAAATCATTCATGGGGTGAGGGCATTGCTGGCCAGGCAGCATTTATTCCCCATCCCTAATTGCCCAGAGGGCAGTTAAGAGTCAACTACATTGCTGTGGGTCTGGAGTCACATGTAGGCCAAACCAGGTAAGGATGACAGTTTCCTTCCCTAAAGGACATTAGTGAACCAGATGGTTTTTTGACACTAGATTCATGGTCATCGTTAGACTTTTGATTCCAGATATTTATTGAATTCAAATTCTACCATCTGCCATGGCAGGATTCGAACCCGGGTCCCCAGAACATTATCTGGGTCAACAGTCCAGTGACAATACCACTAGGCATTGCCTCCCCACGAAGCATCTTTCAAAGAGCTAGAACAGGCAGACTGAATGACCTCCTTCTGTGATGGAGGGTTCAGTGATTCAGTGTTTCTCATCTAGAAGAGTGCTCAACATGAGCACAATGATATTTTCTTCATTCCTAGTCTTGGTTGCAGTTCATTTATTGACAATAATCCCACTGTTTGGGAACTAAGTGCCTTGTGCTAGTTTCAGTTGTGCTTTCGTTAACGTTCACTCTCGGTGTGTGGGATTTTCTGAAGGACACAGAGGTCTTGACCGCAAACTGGAGAGCTGCCCATGATGCCTGCTTGCGGAAAAACCCGCCATATTCAACAGGGCCGTTGCAGAATTGGGAAGTCTACCCCACCCCCACACATGCACCCACTGAAAACCTGTGTCTATTTCAGGGAGTATCTGACTGCTTACTGTTCATCCTTCGTGATAGAAAATGAAAAGCATTCACCACACCAGTTGTGCATTGTACATTATTTATCTGCTCTTGCTGCTTATAAACTGTCACTAATTATTATTTCATTAGCTTGAAAGCTGAACCACTGCCTCCACTTCACCTGGGATCAGTTAATTCAACAGAGGATAGGACTGGATCGTTGTGGTTTATATGACTCATTAGGTACACTTCTCCAGGCATTGGGAACCCTGACATCCTTTATTGAGTTTCATTGATGTACTTTCTATTGGTACAGGATGGATCCTCTATCTGAGCCTGGATGGTTACAGTCAGCTCTGTCATTGTCTCTTTGATCAGGACAGTAAAGTTTCCTCATCTCCATTGTGGTCTCCTTGTGTTCCTGTGTCCAGTAGATTCTCAAACCTCTTTGCATCAAAGGAACTTGCAACTGTTTCTATGCTCAGCAAGGACACACATCATTCGGATTGTTACTCCCTCCTGCAAGTGGACACACGACCCATTGGCTAACTGGAGGGCAGTTCACCAATTGAGGGGTACTGTGTTTTGAACTCACAAGGATCTGTTGTATAGAACATAGAACAGTACAGCACAGTACAGGCCCTTCGGCCCACGATGTTGTGCCGAATTTTTACCCTAAACCTAAGGTCTATGTAGTATAGTATCATTCCTTTACCTCGTTGAATCTAACCATACACAATTCTGTGAGTCATAACATTGAAACGTTTTGACCTCAATAATAATTACACAATGCACACCTTCAGATTTACCCATCCCTTATAGCACTTTGGGTGAATGTACATCCCAAGGACTGCAGTGGTTCTACGAGGCAGCTCACTGCCATCTTCTCCACCGCAACTAGAGATGAGCTGTAAAAGTTAGCCAAATTCCATGGATGAATAAGGGAAGACATTCCTGAAGCAACGAGTTTCCAGAAAATGCAGAATTGATATGTATTTTGTTTCATGCCAAATGTTTTGTACATATCCTCAAAGGTTTAGCCATCTGTGGCCCCCTGTTCTGTTGTATTCCGAATCATTGAGTGTGAGCATCAATGTCGTCACTATATTTTCAAGAGCTCATAATCATCTGACAGTTTTTTGTGCACCATGAAAATAAATGGTGTTGCTTTGCTTTGGATCCCAGTTGTAACTGTGCAACTAATTTAAAATTAGTCCAAAATGTTGGCCAAGGGGCTTGAAAGCTTTGCTCCCTCTGGTGATTCAGCAGATTGAATAATTCTTGCAGTTACTTCTCTTCCCTGTAATTTCAGTCTCATTACTTGCAAAGAAAGTGTCTATTTGGGATGGAGATGAGGAGAGATTTCTTCACCAGACAGTGGTGAGTCTGTGGAATTCTCTGCCACAGAAAGTGGTTGAGGCTAAAATTCATTGTTTTCAAGAAGGAGTTAGATGTAGTTCTTAAGGCTAATGGAATCAAAGGGTATGGGGGAGAAAGCAGGAACAGGACTGAGTTGGATGACCAGCCATGATCATATTGAATGGTGGAGCAGGCTAAGAAGGGCAGAATGGCCTACTCCTGCTGTTATTTTCTGTGTTTAAAGAATTGATGATCCTGTTATTCAGCACCAATAAAAGTGAAAGGAAGCTCAGAAATTACTGACGTTGTGACAGAAATTCTGATCGTATATAATCCAAAGTGGAATGTGTGAAAACGATCTTGTTTCACTTTACGCTGCTAGAGGGGAGAATTAATCCCTTGATGACTTCAGGAGCCATTTCCAAAGGACTCAGTGAAAGAATGAGTTCATTGTTTCACTGTTGACCAGGTCACCTCAACTAATTCTTGTAATCAGCTTTGGATACTCTCAATTTATTTCTGTGCTTGGAAAGGTTGACAGTCATGGTAGGGAAATCTTTGAAAGGTTTGTGGTTCCAGAAATTCAGAACGATTACACTTTTCAACTTGTCAACAAATCTATTCCTCACCTCACAGCATATGTTTTGGCCGATACATTGTTAATTCTGTAGCAGTGAGTGATGTGACTCTCTGGATATTAATGCATACATCTGCATGTATTTCTGGTTTCTGATTGATTCCAGACCAACATAACAGTGCAGGAGAGGTACTCATACGAATATCATCCTCCTTTATTATTTACAGTCTGTTATCCCAACTGATTTCCTGATAACTAGATATCAAAATGATGAAAACTGTTTCTTTGATGTCTCCAGTATAGATTTCATCCACAGTGTTGCATTTAATGTGAAGGCCTGTGTTACAGTTAATGTCATTTTACATTTGATTTACCGATGCCTCTCTGTGAATTTCATTTACATGCTTGCTGAATGTTTGCATCTTGCCAGATATAAACTTGTCCAGCCGTTAAAATTGTTCCAATTTAGCAGCAATACCAAACCAGAAAGATTTACATTATTAGGCAAAGGGTGGATGGCATAACAGCAGTGGATGCTGGATCAGTTGTTAATTTTAAAATTGAGATAGATACGTTTTTATTCAGCAAAGCTATTGAGGGGATTTGGGCCAAAGGCAGATATTTGGAGTTAGATCAACCATGATCACATTGAATGGTGAAACAGGCTTGAGGGGCTGAATGGCCTACTCCTGTTCCTGTGTTCCTTCAGACCAATCAGATTGGGGTTTGCTGTAGTATTTGGTTTATACTCATGCTTACATCAGCGTGTTTTCACATGCTAATTGCTGTGAATTGTAGCTGATTGAAATATGAATTTACAATTCCCAAGTCAATGGAAGAGAATACGGAATACTTTGGCTTCAATCAGGTTATTCACACCCTATGGTTTGGTTGGTTGGGGTGGGGGTGGGGATTGTCTCTGTGTGTGAATCTGTGTGTCTGTATCTATCACTGTCTCTGTATGTGTGAGCATGCGTATATGAGGTATGTGAGAATGTGTGTGGTGCGTGTGTCTGTGTGTTTCTGTTTGTGTGTGTATCTCTGTATGTATCACTGTTTGTGTGTGTGTGTGAATTGTGTGTGTATATGTCTTTGTATGCATGTATGTGAATATGTATGCCTGTGTATATGGTTCTGTATGCATATGTGCGTGTATGCATGTGTCTGTATGTGTGTATGTGTCGGCGTGTGAATGCGTGTGTGTGCGTGCGCGCGCGTGTGTGTGTGTGTGCCTAAGCAGATCCTGCACTGACCAAAAGGAATGTTAACCAAAGTCCTGTTTGCATTGACACTGTGTGAAGACCGATAGGAGAGTGGGACTTGATGGGGAACAGCGCCTGCTAGGTCAGAAATTGACAGATAGTCAGTCTGGGCAATAATCATCTCCTTTGTTGCATGGCAACAAATCAGAACGCCAGATCACCTATGGACATATTGAACTTTAATTCAAACGTTTTCCTTTTTGAAATGGACATTGATCCAAAAGATAACTGCAGGTGTAAAGTCAGTGGCTGTCTGGAGGGGAGGAGAGAAAGAGAGATATCTTGGAATGTCTCACCTGATGAGGTAGCAAAGGAGCTTCAAAAGAATGGAGTTAGAAGGGAGAAATGGGCTACTAACTAGATTGTAATCGCCTGGGAGTTATCCCAGTCTGTGAACGTGAAGGGAGAAAAGACAGCAGTCTGGCTTGAGACTTGGTTCCCCTTTCAATAATACACAATAAAAGGGATTAAAAGTCAATCCAGTCCTGGTCTGTGTGTATTAGTCGAAGCGATTTGTTTGTGAGCTGAGGTACTCCTGTTCAAGTGGCAGAGTGCTGTGAACACCATGGTTGAAGAGCCACCATTAGTCACCTATGCATTGCAGGAAAAGGACAATATCGCCCTGAGTGCTAGAAGCAGCTAGTCAGCAAGTCAGTCAAAAGGAACAGGACCAAAGGATTTCAATAAAACTGCAATGCCAAGAATCCGAAAATTGACTGTTCAATTTCCAATGATCCACTGTTTACTCCTCATGAATGACCCGGAGAGGCTGATGTGTAAATCTATTAAGTTTTATTTTTTGTGGGCTTTTCACAGCTCATTTCTAACCTTCGTGTCTGTGTGTTACACTATTACTGTTTCTTGTCCTTAGTAACTAATACACCCACTCTCTCGTTAAATTAGGAAAGATTAAGTTAGTTCCTTTTAAGACATATATTCATTTGGATTGGGACAAAGATATCCACAAGGGAAGGGACCTTTGTAAATCAACCTTGTTACAACCATCTGACGTCAGGAGGTGGGGTTGGGGGGTTGTGAATAAGGGAGGGGTGTCTCACCCAGGTGGTTAGTGATTCAGGGTGTCCTATTTAGAATTGTCCCTCCATCAGTGTCTGCTCACAGCACTTTGTATCAGTCTCCAGTCGAGATTTTGATTGACAGCTCTCCCTAAGATCTTTTAAAAGGTGTCAATCAAAGACACTGCAGGAGATAACTGGGGTCCTGTGTGATTGACAGTTTGCTGGGCAGGGGCTTTATTTATAGGATTGCACTGACTGTTTCTAGGCAGCCTGGGGCCACACAGTCAGCGAGAAGAGTTAGTGAGTGTGAAAGTAACGACGGAGAGCTGTAAATCTCTTCATTTTGAAAGTTATTCCTCTCTGAGCTGGGAAACAGGTTTGAGGGAGTTTGCAGAAATGGCACTCCACTTCGAAGTCCAAACGGAGAGATAAAGTCAGTGCCTTCATGTAGATTTTGGATTTACTTCAGTTGTGCTGTATGAAACTGTGTACTGAACATTCATTGATATCGGAGCTGGCATATGGGATAAAGGTTTTTTGTAAAATGAGGTGTTGGAGAGGTCCTGCTGTTCTTTGCTCAAACTGAAAAGGTGAATTCCAACAGGATAACACAAGAGGAGTGACTGCACGAAGACAATGTTGAAGCATAGAGTGTTGTCTGAGCCCATAGCATGGACTGTCCCCAGTGCACATTGCCATTTCTCGATAACATTTGTTGTAATGGAACTGACAGAGGATTGATGTGTTGCTGGGACTTCTGCAGGAAGTTGAGATGGATCATCCCCCCACTCAGCCCATCTACCTGAACATTGCTGACTAGACTTTCACATTGATGAGCTGGGCTCCCACAAACACCCAGCTTCTGATTGGTGGGACATCCAGCCCTAGGGTCTTTGATCCCAGGTATGTACCTGTTCAGTGTATGCTTGGCATTCCAACAAGCTCCCCTCAATGCCCCCGTCAGACACACACACACACAGACACACACACGCACATTATGTACACACCCTACATACAGAGGGTGTAATAGTTAAGGGGACAGACAGGAGCTTCTGTGGCTGCAAACAGGAATCCAGGAAGGTGTATTGCTTCCTGCGTGCCAGGGTCCAGCAGAGGGCAACTGAGAGGGAGAGACATCACATTGGCGCATACATGAGAGCGTGGAGGTAGTTATCTGCACTGAAGAGCAGATTGTTGTGGGCCTGGTATTAAGGAGTGCTTAGTTGGGATGGAATTTGTTAAGTGCATTCAGGGAAGTTTCCTCAAGCAGTATATAGAGGGTCCTACTCGGGAAGGAGCAAAACTCAACATACTGTTGGTAAATAGGGCAGGACAGGTGACTGAGCTGACAGTACAAGAGCACTTTGGGACCAGTGACCACAGTTCTATTAATTTTAAAATAGTTATGGAGAAGGACAAAACTGGTCCATAGGTTCAAGTTCTAAACTGGGGCAAGGCAAATGTTGATGGAATTAGACAGGAGCTTGCACGGGTTGATTATTGTTTGCACGCAAAGGGACCTCTGGCAAGTGAGAGGCCTTTAAAAGTGTGATAGCTAGAGTTTGAAGTCTCTATGTTCCTTTGAGGGTGAAGTGCAAGGTTGGCAGGAGTAGGGAACCCTGGATAACGAGATACTAAGGCTTTGACCCGAATAAAGAAGGAGGCGTGGCTCAGGTACAGGCAGCTGGGATCAAGGGAATCTCTGGAGGCATAGAAGGGGATACAGGAGTTTACTGAAGAAGGAAATCATGAGAGTGAAAAGGGGACATGGAGATAGCTTTGGCTGAGAAGATTAAGGTGAATCCAAAGAGATTCTTTAAGTATATTAAAGGAAAAAGAGTAATTAGAGAGAGAATCAGATCTCTCAATGACCAAAGTGGACATGTATATGTGGAACTGCAGGAGATGGGTGAGGTCCTCAATGAGTAGTTCTCCCTCTGTGTTTACCATGGAGAAAGACATAAAGACTTGGGAACTTGGGGAAGTTGGTGGCAATATCTTGGGGACAGTCCATATCATGGTAGAAGAAGTGTTGGAAGTATTAGAATGTATGAAGGTGGATAAATCTGGTTCTGACCAGATGTATCCAAGAACCCTGCAAGGGTGGCTAGAGAGAAATTGCTGGGTCCCTGGCTGATATATTTGCATCATCGATAACCACAGGTGAGGTCCCGGAAGACTGGAGGTTAGCGAATGTTGTGCCCTTATTCAAGAAGGGCTGCAAAGAAAAACCTGGGAATTATAGACCAGTAAGCCTAACATCTGTGGTAGGTAAGTTACATGAGAAGGTTCTGTGGGATATGATCTACATGCATTTAGAAAGACAGGGTTTGATTAGGACTAGCCAGCATGGCTTTGTGTGTGGGAGATCATGCCTCACAAATTTGTCAGAGTTCTTTGATGAAGTGACCAGGAAGGTTGATGAGGACAGGACAGTAGATATAGCCTGTATGGATTTCAGTAAGGCCTTTGATAAGGTTCCACATGGTAGGCTACTCTGGAAGGTTAGATCACATGGAATCCAGGGAGAGCTGGCAAATTGGTTACACAATTGGCTTGATGGTAGGAAGCAGAGAGTAATAATGGAAGAAAGCTTGTCTGACTGGAGGCCTGTGATTAGTGGTGTGCCTCAGGGATCAGTGCTGGGCCCATTGCTGTTTGTTGTCTATGTCAATGATTTGGATGAGAATGTACAAGGCCTGATTAGTAAGTTTGCGGATGACGCTAAAATAGGCGGTATTGTGGACAGTGAGGAAGGTTATCAGAAATTGCAGCAGGATCTTGATCAGCTGGGGAAGTGGGCTGAGAAATGGCAATTGGAGTTTAATTTAGATAAGTGTAAGGTGTTGCATTTTGGAAAGTCAAATCCCGGTAGGAGTTACATGGTGAATGGTAGGGCTTTAAGAAGTGTAGTGGAAGAGAAGGACCTTGGAGTTTAGGTGCATGGTTCTCTGAAAGTGGAGTCACAGGTAGACAGGGCAGTGAAGAAGGCTTTTGACACGCTGGCCTTCATCAGACAGGGCATTGAGTACAGAAGTTGGGAAGTTATGTTGCAGTTGTACGTGACGTTGGGGAGGCCACACTTGGAGTATTGTGTTCAGTTTTGGTCACCTTGCTTTAGGAAGGATGTTATTAAACTGGAAAGAGTACAGAAGAAATTTACAAGAGGTTGCCAGGACCCAAGGGACTAAGTTATAGGGAGAGGTTGGAAAAGCTTGGACTTTTTTCTTTGGAGCATATGAGACTGAGGGGGGATCTTATAGAAGTGTATAAGATCATGAGAGGCAATGGATAGGGTGAATGCACTCAGTCTTTTTCCTCAGGGTTGGGGAATTGAGGACTAGAGGGCATCAGTTTAAGGTAAGACGGGAAAGAACACATGAGAATGTGAGAGGCAACTTTTTTACACAGCGGGTGGTAGACATATGGAATGAGCTGCCAGGGGAAGTGTTTGAGGCGGGTACATTAACAATATTTAAAAGGCATTTGGACAAATACAGAGATAGGAAAGGTTTAGAAGGACATGGGCCAAGATGGACATTTTGGTCAGCATGGACCTGCTTGGGCCGAAGGGCCTGTCTCCGTGCTATAGGGCTCTGTGACTCTACACACTCCCAAACACATACTCACTCCACACACAGTGTCCTAAACACAAACAAACCACAAACCACAATATGCACTGCTGAGCACTTAGCACAGCACGCTCCCAAACACACACTGTGAAACAATCAACACACTACTTACACACTTGCAAACACACACACAACACAACACACTGCTAAACACGCACACTCTGAAACACACACACACTGACCACAACCCACACTCCCATACACATATAGCCCCACACACACACACTATGTACACACCACACACAAATATTCACACACATCTCAGACACACTCCCCTGACAGACATCACCCTGACCACACCCCTCTCCCTGTGCACACGGACCCAGTTTGCAAGATGTGTGTCTTGACGTGAAGCTGCTCCTTTGTGTGAATGTAGCTTCGTAAAGCTATAATTCACCATTTTTAATTATAACGCTTCTCATTATGACACTGCTGTAATTACAGCTTGACTGTTCTTCTATTCTGTATTTCGTTTGATCTCAAATGCCTGGAGAAGGCAACATTGTGTTCAGTAAATACTATCCGATAACAGAACCACACAATGAAAAGACATTGGCTTAAAACCTAACAATTGTCCTTGCATCCATGTGTCACACCATTAAAACTGCATGTTTGTGAAGCTTTCCTTTGTGGTGTATTTGTTGTGAAATTGTCTCATGTGAGAATGTGCACAGTCGCTGACCTTCACAGCATTACCATATCTGGTGAAATAAGAGTTCAGATGAGGAGAGAGAGTTTCCTGAACTCAGTCCATGTCCATTTGATACCAACAGGATTTTCATGTCTTAGGGTTTAAGTGACTTCCCTAGCATTTAGGATAACCACTCAAAACAATTGCCTAATTATTGTGGGGTATTTATTGCTTTAAACCTTACCAAAAATAATCAAATTACTCAACCTGTTAGTGTGCAAGGTTGGTCATCTCAAAAATGCTGGACGAGATGTAAACAACAAAGCAAAGGAAATGTCTTCAAGAACACACACGCACACAGACACAAACACGCACACACACAGACACACACATATGCACAGACGCATACACAGACACAAACACAGACAGATACCCCCCCATACACACAGCCATACAGACATATATACACACACACACACACACAATAAGTCAGCAATGTTCACAACCACCTTCAGGTAGATGGGCGAGTACTGGGGAGGTGGTGGAGCGTGCAATGATCATCTCACCCTTCTGCAGAGGTGCCGCTAACACATCAATCCTCAGTCAGTTCCAATGCAGCAAATGTTATTAAGGATCGGCAAAATGTATTGCGGACAGTGAATGCTGTGGGCTCCAACAACATTCCAGCAATACTTACTGAAGACTTGTGCTCCAGAACTTGCTGCTTCCCTAGCTAAGCTTTACCAGTACACTTACAACACTAGTATCTACTAGACAATGTGGAAAATTGGCCAGGTATGTCCCACAAATCCAATCCAACCAATTATTGTCCCCACAGTCTATTCATAATCATCCATGGTGCTATCAAGTGGCATTTTCTCACCAACAACCAACTCACTGATGCCCAGTTTGGGTTCCACTGGGGCCATTCAGCTCCTGGCCTCATTACAGCCTTGTTTTAAACATGGACAAAAGAGCTGAATTGCAAAGGTGAGGTGAGAGTGACAGCACTGAAGAACAAGGCTGCATTCAACCGAGTATGGCATCAAGGAGCCCTACCAGAATTGGAATGAGTGGGTATAAGGGGGAAAACTCTCCGGTGGTTAGAGTCATACCTGGCACATAGGAGGATTGTTATGGTTGTTGGAGGTCAGTCATCTCACATGCAGGACATCTCTGCAGGAGTTCCTCAGGGTAGTGTCCTCGGCCCAATCATCTTCAGCTGCTTCATCAATGACCTTCCCTCCATCATAAGGTCAGAAGTGGGGATGTTCGCTGATGATTGCACAATTTTCAGCACCGTTCGTGACTCCTCAGATACTGAAGTAGTCTGTGTTCAAATGCAACAAGGTCTGGACAATATGCAAATTTGGGTTGACAAGTGGCAGGTTATAAAACAGAAATTGCTGGGAAAGCTCAGGGTCTGGAAACATCTGTGAAGAAAAAGGTCAGAGTTAATGTTTCAGGTCCAAAGATATGTTATATTTGCATCACACAAGAACCAGACAATGACCGTTTCGACCGAGAGAGAATCTAACCACTGCCACTTGATCTTCAAGGCACTGCCATCACTGAATCCCCTCCTATCAATATCCTGGGGGATTATCACTGACCAGAAACTCAACTGAACCAAGGGCATAAAGAAACAAAAGTTTAATGCAGTGAGTTGAGATTTTGCAAACAGCCCAGGCACCATATTTATCTGTCAAAGCACTTCTTGATTCAGTTCTACTGTCGCTGGGTCAAAATTATGGAACTCCCTCCCTAACAGAATAATGAGGGGGTTTCTACACTCAAAAGACTGCAGTGGCTCGAGAAGGCAGCTTACCCTCCCCTTCTCCAGGGTAACTAGGGATGGAGGATGTGCAATAAATGCTGGCCAGCCAGAGATACCCATATCCTGTGTACAGATTCTTTAAAAATATAAGCACAGTGGCTACACAAGCAGGTCAGAGGCTGGGAGTGGTGCAGCAAGTAACTCACCTCCTGACTCCACAAAGCTTGTCCGTCATCTCTATAACATGTGTTAATTACTGGTCCTGAATCATTTCAAGATTCATGAAATATTTGCAGAACCCAGAAAGTGAGCTGGATTAAAATTAACTCTTAAATTTTATGATTTCTGAGTCTAATATTTATTCAGGTTTCTCTGTTTTCCCTCCAGTTTTTTTGTTGAATCTCTGCGCTGCCAATGGTATTGGTTACTTTGCTGAGGTACCTACCCTCCTTTACCACATCAAAGTAGGCATTGGAATTAGAATTAAGTTTTATTGTCACGTGTGCTCAAGTTATAGTGAAAAGTGCACAATGTCCCCAACACACAACATCATCTTAGGTACAAATCTTAAGCACAAAAAAAAGAGAAAATAAAGAAAAAAAGTTATACTACATTACATATATCTGTTGTGTAAGGATAAGTTAGGAAAATAAGAAATAAATTAAAGAGATAGACATTACAGTCTTTATATAAGAGCTCCACATGGTCTGACTGCGCTCCACTGGTTCCCAACCAGTAGCCATCTTTGCTCTGGGCCCATTGGTCATCCCACGTTGCTCTGCTGGCGCCCCACGTTGCTCTGTTGGCCACTCCCACGTTGCTCTGCTGGCCATCCCATGTTGCTCTGCTGGTCACCCCACATTGCTGTGCTAGCCATCCCATGTTGCTCTGCTGGTCACCCCCACGTTGCTCTACTGGCCCCCCCCACATTGCTCGGCTGGTCACCCCACGTTGCTCTGCTGGCCACCCCGACGTTGCTGTGTTGGTCACCCCACATTGCTCTGCAGGCCACGCCCACATTGCTCTGCTGGTCACCCCCATGTTGCTGTGCTGGCCACCCCTACGTTGCTCTGCTGGCCGCCCCCACGTTGCTCTGCTGGTCACCCCACGTTGCTCTGCTGGTCACCCCACACTGCTCTGCTGGTCACTCCACGTTGCTCTGCTGGCCGCCCCCACGTTGCTCTGCTGGCCACCCCCACGTTGCTGTGCTGGTCACCCCACGTTGCTCTGCTGGTCACCCCACACTGCTCTGCTGGTCACTCCACATTGCTCTGCTGGTCACCCCCACGTTGCTCTGCTGGCCACCCCCATGTTGCTGTGCTGGTCACCCCCATGTTGCTCTGCTGGCCACCCCCACTCTACTCCAGGCTGCTGGCAGAAAAGGAAAAAGACAGAAGAGAAAAAAAAACAGAGAAAAGAAGAAGGGTAAACAGGGAAAGGAACAGACAGAGTGGACAAGTTCCACCTGGAGCGTCCTACTCTGCTGCCATCTTGGATTTCTCTTATGTCTGAAAGAAGTAAGATGTGATGGTGGAACCGAGCTTATCCTTACTTGGTAACAGGCATCATCCGTGAATCTTGGTAAGAAGCAAGAAACCTTCCAATTTCTTCCTTGTTAAAACATGTTGTTGACAGCCTGGCACTTGAACTAATGCCACAGTGGATTAACTCAACAGAGTCAAGCAGAGCAGAAGGCGTGGGAGTGCATGTAGGCCATTCAGCCCATTGAGTCTGCTCTGCCATTCAGTCAGATGTTAGCAGGTCTGATAATCCTCAACTCCATTCTCCTGGCCTATCCCTGTAATCCTACCGCTGATTAAAAATCTGCCTATCGTGGCCTTGAATTTATTTAACAATCCAGCTTCTGCTTGATCTTCTATTTGCTGTCCGCTTGAGAGAAGAAATTCCACCTCATCTCTGTAAGAAAAGGGATATGTAGGAACCAGGATCTTTCTGTTGGTGGCTTGGAGTTAGACACTGTGGCTCGGAGCTGTAGCAGAAATTATGGGAAGGTTTTTTTATTCTGAATATATGAAACTTAAAATGAGTGCGTTCTTTTTTTTCTTCTTTTGAGACCGTGCTCAGTTCCAGGGTTTAAATAAATCCTCGAATTACTTTCCAAAAAAAACAACCACTGTTTTCTCACACATTGGAAAGTTTCAGACCATTTCCCTTTTGCCTTGTGAGCTGCAAATGGTTGTGCTCCGGTTCTTGTTTCTGTCACTGTAATCAGGAAATGAACGCAAGAAAATTGGCAAGTTTGTTTTCAGCACGGCCTGGAGCTCATGCTGCTACTATAAGCAGATAGCAGATATTATGGCATGTTAAGCAAGGAATTGGCTGGTTGCTGAAACAGCGGGCTGCGTTATCACTTCGGAGGTCAGAAATCTGAGGCAGGAAATTTCCCACCTCATCAGAAAACCACCCAACTTTGCTCAGGTTTAGATAGAGTGGGATGCACCAGCCTCAGACATAAAGCATAGGGCTGGCCCATAGACAGTAAGAACTGCCGATGCTGGAGTCAGAGATAACACTGTGTGGAGCTGGAGGAACACAGCAGGAAAGCTGATGTTTCGGGTCTGGACCTTTCTTCAGAAAATGAAGAAGGGTTCCAACCCAAAATGTCAACTTTCCTACTCCCCTGATGCTGCCTGGCCTGCTGTGTTCCTCCAGCTCCACATTGTGTTAGGGCTGGCCCATACTTTGGATAGATCACCTCGGCTCTTTGTTTGTTTCAGTGGCTTTAGAAGATTTTAGGCTGTGTACCCCTCATCCCTCACAATCCCCGACCCCCACTTCTTTGTCCCCATGACTGTTCAATGCCAACTTGTGAACCCACCGCCCCCCCCCCAATAAAGTCCGTTCAAGGTTTTAAATGTGATCAAGTAGTTAGTCCCTTATAAATGTAAACATATTTCTAGTCATTGCCCACATCAAAGCAAGTTAATTATTTAAGAGCTTGTTTAAGCTGGCAAACTGAGAATTCTCAGATAATTGTAGTTTTTGGAGCTCAGCCAATCATTCGTAAAGTCATAATCTTGGTCCATGGGGAACTCTCAAAAATATCTTTGTTGAAAGTGCACAAACAGATGCAATTATTTTCTAACGTATACTAGACATCCTTTCAATCAAAGCAGTGTGGCAGAGGTTTTAGTTTGAACTTTTAGTACCAGCTGAAACTGATTATTTTTAAAGAGCAAGGCAGATAGCCCTGATAATTTTCTGTTTCCCTCGTGTAATTCACACCACCTCCCTTCCGCTGCCAGTAAAAATTGAACCACCAGAAATGGGGTGGGTCTTCTTCAACAGGAACAGAAATTGCTGGAGAAACTCAGCACGTCTGGCAGCAATGGTTCTGAAGAAGGGTCACTGGATCCAAAACATTAACTCTGCTTTCTGTCCACAGATGCTGCCAGATCTGCCAAGTTTCTCCCACACTGTCTGTTACGCTTTCAGATTTCCCACATCCACAGTTCTTGGTTTTATCTTTGTGGGGCTTCTGTAAGGGGTAGAAGTGGCAGAGTATGGCACCCACCGATAGCACTGTCATTTGCACAGCGCGAGGTGTGTGAGCTGGAGGCAGGGGCGACTCTTGTCTGCAGCAGATGGTCTGTCAATCAGGTGATATCCGCACCTTCAAGGCCATGTTCTCATGCAGTCCTTTCCCTGTCATTGAAGATGGTCACAGCTTCGTCAAAAAGATAGAAGCAGTCACTTAAGACTCTCTTCATTCATGTAGCTTTGTGTGGACATAGCTGTATAAATCCTGATCTGTACAAACCTGCTACAATAGGAGTGATCTCCACATATCAACTAATGTTGGCCAGAGTACAGCAGCATAAATCTGGTTAGACAGACGGAATCTGCCCTGAAGTGTTTCATCATGTAAAATATATTAGAGCCTAACAATGTACAGCACATGACAAAAAGGCATGTGTTTAATATTTTATAAATATGACTGATGTATTTTGAATGCTGTGTATTTTGTAATCCTGTAGGCTACTGGTTTGCTGTAATGAAGTAAAGAGCTGCCACACAGTGACTGCATCCTGACTAAACTTTGACAACTGACTGTTTAGTTTTGAAGAGATGCTGAAATGTCTAATGAGTCAGTCAGCAATCAGCTGCAGAGATAATATAATAAATGTTCAGTCTGACCAGCGACTTGAATATGTTACTTCTACATGATCAGCTGTTCGCCCTGACCCTAGTCTGAGTCGTCCCTGACCTTGAGAGGAGTTTTCTTAATTATCACCTCTTTTGAGAAGGAATGTTGGAAAAATTAGAATTAACATTCCCCAGCTCATTTTAATCATCTGGTAAATACTAAAGGCTTATAAAATGGGAGTGGGGGAGGGTACTGGGTTCAAAGAATATTTGAGACTGACAACGAGCCAGTGGGATTAAAATAAGTGAAGGTGATAACTAACCCCTGCCCCCATACCTCCTCCCTCACCCCCATCCCAGGCCCCAAGAAGACTTTCCACATCAAGCAGATGTTCACCTGCACATCTGCCAATGTGGTATACTGCATCCGCTGTACTCGGTGTGGCTTCCTCTACATCGGGGAAAGCAAGCGGAGACTCGGGGACCGCTTTGCAGAACACCTACGCTCGGTTCGCAATAAACAACTGCACCTCCCAGTCGCGAACCATTTCAACTCCCCCTCCCATTCCTCAGACGACATGTCCATCCTGGGCCTCCTGCAGTGCCACAACGATGCCACCCGAAGGTTGCAGGAACAGCAACTCATATTCCGCTTGGGAACCCTGCAGCCCAATGGTATCAATGTGGATTTTACAAGTTTCAAAATCTCCCCTCCCCCTACCGCATCCCAAAACCAGTCCAGCTCGTCCCTGCCTCCCTAACCTGTTCTTCCTCCCACCTATCCCCTCCTCCCACCTCAAGCCGCACCTCCATCTCCTACCGACCAACCTCATCCCGCCCCCTTGACCTGTCCGTCCTCCCTGGACTGACCTATCCCCTTCCTAACTCCCTACCTACACTCACCTTTCCTGGCCCCATCCCCGCCTCTTCGACCTGTTTGTTTCCTCTCCACCTATCCTCTCCTCTATCCCTCTTCTATCCGTCTCCCACTCTCTCCCTATTTATTTCAGAACCCTCTTCCCCTCCCCCTTTTCTGATGAAGGGTCTAGGCCCGAAACATCAGCCTCTCTGCTCCTATGATGCTGCTTGGCCTGCTGTGTTCATCCAGCCCTGCACC
>NC_063353.1:47076244-47080269 GCF_021869965.1 Rhincodon typus | reverse complement strand
TGACCTATCCCCTCCCTAACTCCCCACCTACACTCACCTTTACTGGCTCCATCCCCGCCTCTTCGACCTGTTTGTTTCCTCTCCACCTATCCTCTCCTCTATCCCTCTTCTATCCGTCTCCCACTCTCTCCCTATTTATTTCAGAACCCTCTTCCCCTCCCCCTTTTCTGATGAAGGGTCTAGGCCCGAAACATCAGCCTCTCTGCTCCTATGATGCTGCTTGGCCTGCTGTGTTCATCCAGCCCTGCACCTTGTTGTCTGTAATGTAGTTGAGTTGCCTTTATCATTTCCACACTATTATATTGCAGTTCCCTCTGCTTGGCTCCAAAGACTATTGGCATTTTAGACTTGGAACAAGTAGAACATAATGTTTCAGTACTGTCAGGCAAAAGTTGTAGTAATAAGACTTGCTGCTTGGAGCTTGGCTGCATTAATATTATACATATTGCAAAACAACATGCGAGGAATTAAATTGCTGTTTTCAAACCACATGCAGTTATGTGTAATGCTGGCAATTTCTTTTGCTCATGGGACGTGGGGGTCACAGGCTGGGCCAGCATTTATTGCCCAGCCCTGTTTGCCCTTGAGAAGGTGATGGTGAGGAGCTACCTTCTTGAAACGCTGCAGTCCATGTGCTTTGGGTTGACCCACAATGTCCTTAGAGAGGAAATTCCAGAATTTTGACCCAGCAATAGTGAAGGAGTGGTGATATATTTCCAGGTCAGAATGGTGAGTGGCTTGGAGGGGAATTTGCATGTGGGCAATTTCCCATGTATCAGCTGCCCTTGTGCTTCTAGATGGAAGTAGTCATGGAAGATACTATCTAAGGGGCGTTGGTGAATTTCTGCAGTGCATCTTGTAGATGTACACACTGCTGTTACTGAGCGTTGGGGGTGGTGGAGAGAGTGGATATTTGTGAATGTGGTACCAATCAAGCGGGCTGCTTTGCCCTGGATAGTGTCAAGCTTCTTGAGTGTTTTTGGAGCTGGACCCATCCAGGCAAGTGGGGAGTAGTCTATCAGACTCCTGAACTGTGCCTTATAGATGATAGACAGGCTTTGGGGAGTCAGGAGGTGAGTTATTTACAACAAGTTTCCCAACTTCTGACCTGCCGTCGTAGCCAAATTATTTATATGGCTAAACGAGTTCAGCTTCTGTTTAATGGTAATGCCGAGGATGTTGATAGTGGGAGATTCAGTAATGAAAATATCATTGAATGTCAAGAGGCAATGGCAAGATTCTCTTTTGTTGGAGATGGTCATTGCCTGGCACTTGTGAAGTACAAATATTACTTGTCACTTGTCAGCCCATAGCTGGATATTGTCCAAAATAAAAAGAACTGCAGATGCTGGAAATCTAAACAAAAACAGAAAATGCTGGAGAAACTCAGCAGGTTTGTCAGTATCTGTGGAGAGAACACAGAGTTCATGTTTCAGGTCCAGTGACCCTTCTTCAGAATGAATTACTGAACCCGAAATATTCACTGTGTTTCCCTCTCCACAGATGCTGCCATACGTGTTGAATTTCTCTAGCAATGTCTGTTTTTGTGCTGGTTATTATCCAGGTCTTGTTACAGCTGAACATGGGCTGCTTCAGTATCTGAGCAGTTGTGAATGGTACTGAACATCGTGCAATGATCAGTAAACATCCCCACTTCTGACCTTATGATGGAGGGAAGGTCATTGATGAAGCAGCTGAAGATGGCTGAGTCTGAGAAACTGCCCATGACTGACATCTTAGCAACAACCTCTAATAATTGGTGTCACCTTCCATCACTTTACTGCTGTTTGAGAGAACTCTGATGGGGCAGTAATTGGCCGGGTTGGATTTATCCTGCTTTTTGTGTACACAGTTAGAATTAGCGAAAAGTGTACAAAGTCACTGTTTCAGGTGCCATCTTGTGTACAAAGATACCTGGGAACAAAATCCTGGGTATAAATTAGAAAAATAGAGAAATAAAGGTAAGAGTTCAGCATGGCATCTTTCTAAAGCAGCAAGCCTGCGCTGGGCTTCACCTCAATGCTGAGAGTCCCTGGAATCTTTGTTGTATCAGCTGGTCCACCACTAACACCGTCTGAGGAGTGGAGGTAAGGAGAGAGAGAAAAAAGAAGAAATATAAAGGAAAAAAATATGAAAAAGAGCGAAAAGAAGAAAATAAACAGACAGAGTGGATGAGCTCTGGTTTAGGAGCCTACTCTACTGCCATACCTGGGCAGTTTTCCACATTGTCGGGTCGATGCCAGTGTTGTACCTGGATTGGAAGAGTTTGGCTAGGGGAGCAGCAAGTTACAGAGCACATGTCTTCAGTACTGTTACTGGAATGTTGTCAGGGCCCATAGCCTTTGCCATATCCAGCTATTTCTTGATATCACGTGGAATGAATCGAATTGGCTGAAGACTGGTGTCTGTGATGCTGGGGACCACTGAAGAAGGCCGAGATGGATCATCCACTCAGCACTTCCAACTGAAGATGCTGTGAATGCTTCAGCCTTATCTTATGCACTGGTGTGCTGGGCTGTTCCATCATTGAGGATGGAGACGTTCATAGAGCTTCCTTCTCCAGTGAGTTGTTTGCTTTTCCACCAGCGCTCACGATTAGATGTGTGAGGACTGAAGATTACATCTTATCCTATGGTTTTAGCTCTGTTTTTTGCTTGCTGTTTATGCTGCTTGTTCGAAGTCAACCTTTGTAACTTCACCAGGTAGACACCTCAGTATAGATCTCTGCCCTCCCACACCTTCCATTGACCAGGATTGATCCCCTGGCTTGGTGACAATGATTGAGTGGGGCACATGCCAGGCCATGAGTTTGCAGATTGTATTAGTGTTGATTCTACTACTGTTGATGGCCCACAACATCTCATGGATGCCCAGTCTTGAGTTGCTAGATCTGTTTGAAGTCTGTCCCATTTAGCACGGTGATAGTGCCACACACGATGATATAGGGTATTCTTGATGTGAGCGTAGACGTTACTGGAAAAGCTTAGCAGGTCCGGCAGCATCTGTGGAGAGAAATCAGAGTCGATGTTTTGGGTCCAGCGACCCTTCCTCAGAACTCAATATGTGTCCAGAACTGTCTCCTGGGCCTCTGAATATCTAGTCGCACCATTATCACTACATCACAGTCTCCCCTACATTACAACTGTGACTACACTTAGATAAGGCTTTGTTGGTTATGATGTGATTTAGAATATTCTGAGGCTGTGTGAGGTGCTGTAGAAATGCAAGTCTTTGTTTTATTCCTGTGGTAAAGTTAGAACTTGATGTTGGAGTTATTCATCCAATATCAGAAGCATTAGAATTGGGCAGTGGCCTATTCACCTCTATTTAAAACTTTTTGTATTAATGACTGACTAATTCATTGCTAACGTTGATTTTGCTGATGAAAAACATTGAGTTGAATTTTTCAGAAAATCTCTAATTGAAAACATTCCTCTCCAAGTGAAGTGGTGGTAACAGAATCCTGAATCCGGGGTGGTTTACTGATGCTGTGAGACCAGAATGATCTTCATTAATGAATGGGCATCAGAAACACAAAGATCATTTCCAGAGTAATGGCTCAGGAGGAGCAGGACTTAAAAAATGATGGGAACTTGGTCATTTTAGGATTTCAACACAAAGAACACGCAACTTTTAAAGAACGGTGGGTATTACTGGCTGTGCCAACATCTTTGGCCCATCCCTAGTTGCCCTGGAGAAGGAGGTGGCAAAATTGACAAATTGAGACAGCCTTCTGCTCTGTGTCTCTGTATATAGCAAATACTATTGAGCGGCAAGAGCGGACTCAAGGGGCTAAATAGCCTACCTCTGCTCCTGTTTGTTATCACCTTATGGAAATGACAATAGAAAAGGCTGAAAAACACACAGAAAATCAGGACCCATCTGTAGATCAGAGAGAGACAGAGTTAGCGAATGCTGGAGAAACTCAACAGCATCTGTGGAAAGAGAAACAGAGTTAATGTTTCGGGTCTGGCGTGATCGTACTTCCAAACTAAGTTCTGTTCTGATGCGTTAGACGATCTGGA
>NC_063353.1:47050715-47066244 GCF_021869965.1 Rhincodon typus | reverse complement strand
TCCACAGATGCTGCCAGACCTGCTGAGCTTTTCCAGCAACTTTGTTTATGTCTAAAGGTGTATTCATTGCACAGCCAAACAGGGTTGGTT
Organism: Rhincodon typus; assembly: GCF_021869965.1. NCBI lineage: Eukaryota > Metazoa > Chordata > Chondrichthyes > Orectolobiformes > Rhincodontidae > Rhincodon > Rhincodon typus. The sequence continues at coordinate 47,066,154 of NC_063353.1, read as the reverse complement.
ATTAATCTGTCAATCCTACCAGCTCGAACATCTACCGGTAAAGTTCAGTCTCTGACAACCTGTTCCAGGGAAATGGAATGGAAACAGATTATCTTAGTTTGTCTGCCTCATATGTCATTAGCAATGGGAAAGCAGCTGAGATGGAAATCTATGTTGTCCAACTTTTTCAAGAAAGAAAACATTGATATAAGAATTTCAACTGCAAAGCTCAGGTGACAGTTATCTGAAAGGAGCTCAAATACATCCAGCCATGGAGCTGCTTCCAATGCACACTGATCAAAATTAGCACAAAACCCTTAACTCCACATGTGGACATTTGCTTTCCTCCCACCTCGCTATGCACCTCACTGGGAGGTGGGATTTCATCTTTTTCTGTTATTTATTCATGAGATTCCAGTGTTCCCATTGCTAGATCACTGCTGGGAGGTGAATTCATTCCCAATTCAGGTACTCAGTACTCCACAGACCTTTCCCAGGTCACATCCCACACAATCAGACACTGAGTATTTTCCACCTTCTATCCCAGGCCCAGAACAGCCCATCTCGCAGTTTTACTGTATTTCCCACATGTGCCCTCTGTTACCTTTACACCATAGAGTCATAGAGATGTACAGTGCGGTAACAGACCCTTCGGTCCAACTCATCCATATCAAGATACCAGTTGGATGCCTCACTAAGGGACAGTTTGGTCTCAATGGGCCTTGTGTCTTGGGACTCCCTTTCTGGTTTTTTTGCAAGATTACATCCAAGGATTCCAGTGAAATAGCTCCACAGAATCCAGAATCTCATCATCAAGTCACTCTTTATTTATATGTATAAGGACTTTGACCAGCCAGCTCAAAGCCAATCCCCAGAGCAGTGAGAATCTCTGAGACTCCTGTTTATTTCTGTCAGCCAGGGCTCCCTGATTGGCCCAGGTTAACAGCCCCAATCGGGGAACTCAGAGTCAATGAGATCCACCTGGCCCTTGTTCCAATCAACACACCCAGCAAACCTGCTCAGCTTGGAGTGAGTTTAAATGTACATGGATGTGAGTGGAGGGGATCCTGCCAGGTTAGTCAAAGCAGACAGAGGCCTCAGTCTGATTTCAGTGTGTTCCAGTGGTACATCTTCGCTCCCAGTGTTTGTGTTGTTTAACTTTGAAAACCTGTTGGAAAGACTAAATTTAACACCAGAGCGTGTTAATCTGTTTGTCTTACAGAATTACTGCACCTCTAGGGACAGCCTTGGCCACTGCTGTATTGTGAATAAAATGATGTATCTATCCAGAGATGAGAGGCAACACTCCACAGACAGCTTATCTCTGCCACTTAACGCATGCAGGCTGTTCAACTGTGTCAAGCATCACATGCCTTCTGAAGTATCATTTAGTTCAGCTTGCAGGATACACCTATAGAAGCATGTGTACGCCATTCAGCCCTCAAGCCTGCTCCACCATTCAGTCTGATCATGGCTAATCATCCAACTCAGTCTCCTGTTTCTGGTTTCGCCCCCATACTGTTTGATCCTTTTAGCCCTAAGAATAATATCAAACTCCTTCTAGAAAAATAGTCAATGTTTTGGCCTCAACTACGTTCTGTGGCAGAGAATTCCACAGGCTCACCACTCCCTGGGTGAAGACATTTCTCTTCATTGCAGTCCTAAACGGCATATGCTATATCCTCAGACTGTGACCCCTCCCCACTTCCCGGTTATGGAATGTTTGTCATGTTTTTACGATAACTTGTGTGGGACCTTTCAGATCATCTGATAGAGAGGGGTGGGGATGTTGATTGTATGAATTAAGGTTATGTGTGTATGTTTGATGGGGGGAGGGAAAGGTGATACACATGGGACACATGTTAAGAGGCACTTATCGACACTGGTGGAGAATTGACAGTTTTGAAACTATATAACTATTGAACCAATCTAAAACCAAGTAAAGATTGACTTCTGGTCTCCTCCCTCACCAATTGGATTGAACATGCCAGTGGAGAATGGTTAGCTAAAGGTGAAGGTTTGAAACTAAGAAAATGTTTTAAGGACAGGCGATTACAGCCTGTTACATTTGGGGCTTTCGTGATCACAGTTACCTAAATATAGGCAGCTGAGCATTTGTAAACAATTTGCTGGTAGTTTATTGAGTTTGTTAAGAACTTTAGATATGATACATTAATTAGATAAAGAAGGTATACCACCCTTACAGTTGGTGAATGTTCACTGACACAAGGGGACTGTTACAGGCTGTTGGTGCAGAATTTGTCGGTCTAGTTAAAGTTGTAAAGAAAGCATTGCACTCTGTAATGAGTTGTTGGGGAACTTTTCCCAGGGTCTTCCTCCTCTTCATCTGATCCATCTTCCTTCTGGAGAAGACAGCTCCCTGTCGAGCTCTGACAACTATGAGGGGACCGTCTGGTGAGGACTATCCTCTACCCCTTAGCCTGTCCCTTGTTGATATAATTTGTTTCTAGAGGCTGACAGTTGATACTGGCCTGAACCACTCTGGTTGTTGACTATGGGGAGCTAGTCATGATGTCAAGATGACCTTGCCCACTCCATTTGCAAGTTCATTCCCATTCCTTCTAAGACCAAAATCTATTTAGATAACCTATTAGGGAGCCAATCCTGTTTTCCCAAACAGTGCGTTGGTAATAAGACAATGAGGGATCAAGAAATCTTTGACATCATGTCAATGGAACATCATGACCTTGGTGATACTTGTGAACTTTCTTTTGTTTTCATGCATTAGAGAGTTGTTATATATTTGTCGAAGACTCATAAGCACTTAACTCTGTTCAGGAAGGCAGCTAACCACCATCTTCTCAAGGGGCAACTGGGGACGGGCACTAGATGCGGGGCCAGGCTGATGATGCCCATGTCCCATGATGAATGTGGAAAATGAGGCTTCATGTTACACTGGAAATACTAAATATCGACGATTAAAGTGTTCAGTTTTAAAGACGACCCCAATTTCCCATAAACCTGTGTAGGTTCTGTGCAAAACGGCTAAAAGCACTGAGTGAGTTCCATTCCTCGGACTGGTGAGAATGGATTAAAGATTGACATTGCATGTGGAAACTGGATGTTAGGAAAAAGAGGAGACCTCCCAAGATCAAATGGACTGATGCAAATGATTAAAGATCTGATTATCTCCTGAAAAGAAATTCTGAAAGATTTTTAATGATTCCAGCAAAGAGGCATTTCATAGTGAACTATTCTACAGAGAATATGGAAAATTATTGTTTCCCTCATTGATTTGTTTCATATACTCCTTGTGAATATGATTTAAATCTTATTTATAATAGAAACATAGAAGATAGGTGCAGGAGGAGGCCATTCAACCCTTCAAGCCTGTTCCGCCATTCATCATGATCATGGCTGAACATCCAACTCAATAGCCTAAGCCTGCTTTCTACCCGTAACCTTTAATTCCATTTACTCCAAGTACTGTATCCATTCACCGTTTGGGTACTTCAATGTTTTGGCATCAACTACTTCCTGTGGTAATGAATTCCACAGGCTCACCACTCTTTAGGTGAAGAAATGTCTCCTCATCTCCATTTTAAATCATCTACCCAGAATCCTCAAACTATCCTGCTTCTGGACACACCCACCATTGGGAACATCCTCCCTGCACCTACCCTGTCCAATCCTGTTAGAATTTTATAAGTCTCTATGAAATCCCCCCTCATTCGTCTGAACTCCAGCGAAAACAATCCCAATCCCAACAATCCCAATCCCAATCTCTCCTCATACATCAGACCTGCCATCCCTGGAATCAGCCTGGTAAACCTTCGCTGCACTCCCTCGAGAGCAAAAGCATCCTTCCTCAGAAAAGACCAAAATTGCACACAATATTCCAGGTGTAGTCTCACCACGGTCCCGTATAACTGCACTAAAACATCCCTGCTTCTGTACCGGAAACCTCTCATAATGAAGGCCAACATACCATTTACCTTCTTTACTGCCTGCTGCACCTGTATGTTTACCTTCAGCGAACGGTGCACAAGGACACCCAGGTCCCACTGCACATTCCCCTCTCCCAATTTACATGCCCAGATCATCCAGTGGATGTGGATTCAAGAATAAATATTCGCCTCCTGATACCAGGGGAGAGGACACATAGAAAAAAGCAATTGGTTAATTGTGTAAATTAAGGCTTGGTGTCCACAGATTGTAGGCTCAAGTGAATGGGGAGGGACATCGATTGTGTACATATGAAGACCTGGTGATGCCTCACTTTCTGCATAAATCTACAATTGAATAAAGATTTACATCTGGTTTACATCTTCACAAAACGACTGCTGGACATTTCAGCTGGGAATAAAGGTGAAATTCCCAACTTCCATGCAGTGTTCTGTATTGATTGTGTGGGCACAGTCTTAATGTTTAGACATCCAGAATTTTAATCAGTGCAAGTTTAGCGTCTGTGCTATCAACTGCATGGATTCTCAGCTTTGAAATTCCTGTGCTGAACCTAGACATCTCTCTACTTCTCTTTCCTCCCTGAAGAACTTCCTTACCCCTGGTGTCAGCAGGCTAATATTTATCCTTGAATCTACATCTGTTAGATGGTCTGGGTCATGAACATTTGCAGGGTGTGGGAGTTTGCTCTGCACAAGTTGGCTGCTGAGTTACCTACATTAGAACACTGACCACAGCTGTGAAATGCTCTGGAACGCCTGGTGGCGCCATGGAAGGTGCTATATAAATGCAAGTCTCCCTGTTCTAAGCTGTCTTTAAGTTTTGGCCTTTAAGTTTGTCTTTGATCTGTCCTTCGATGGCTGTGTGTCAGGTTTTGTCTGATAAAACTCAGATGACATGTTGTTTGTCGAGTTGTTGCATTATGTTCAATAAATATAAATCGTCCTGGTGTGACAGGTCTCCACATTCGGTGACAGTGGGAAGAAGGCTGGTTTCAGCTGCTTAAAATAGAAGGAAATGTTTTTGCCTGGGCAGGAGGTGAAGGGAGACAGCTTCGAGGGAACTGGGTGAGTGTGTTTTACAAAGAACACAAGCGAAAGCACATGATGTGTGCTTTGTAATAGATCTGAGTGTCTGGGAAACACATGCATGAACCCTGTGAGTGATATGGGGTGGGGATAAAACTGCTGGAGCTTGTAAAAACCCTTTCATCATCAATATAATCAAAGGTGCAAAGTAAGCACCTTCCAGTCACCCCCCTGTGACCTCGCAGCAGCGGTGTGGATGAGAACAATTGCCCCTGTGTTGGATGCAGTGCCTGAGATGGGCATCATTTGTCAGTGAAGCTTGGAGCGAACCTGGCTCCAGGCATTTTCCACAGAGGAACACAGAGAGAGAGAGACTCGGGGAGGAACTAGCTGTGTGTGTGCAGTGCTGCCGATCCAACTTGGGCAGGTTGTTATGGAGAAGATCACACTGCAGTTCGTGTGGCCTTTTTTAACGTGGGATGCCTGAAAACATAAGGCAGACACCCAGGCAGAGGGTAATGTTATGAAGCTAAAACAGAAATGGAAGGACTTCTCTCTCCAATGCGTACCAAGGTAAGCAAATCTTTCCTTTTTAATAAGAGTGGAGCCCTGTGGGGAGAGGGGCAGGCTGTGTTAGCGCTGGGAGTACTGTTTCAGCTTTTGTTTTCCCAGAGACTGTGCTGTCTCTCTCTCTCTCTCTCTGTTTCTCTTGTCTGTGGCAGTATCACATTTTAGCAGAACATTATTGTCTAAAGAGTGTGTGGAGAGAATATTGTCGCACCGTGAGTGGAAAAGGAGAGGTTTTCTTAGCAAGCACCAGCCATGTTTAAACTTGCTTTTCATTTCAGCTGTGAATAGCCTGGTAGCGATGTCTGTCACTGATCAAATGGGAAACTGTACAGCCAGCTTCATTTCTTCAGGTTACAAGGCACCAAGCTGCAGGAGGGTGCGGGGGGCAGGTAGAGAAACAGGGACATTGGAGGGATTCATTAACAATACTGCCAACAAATAGCCTTCTTTATGGTCCTTTCAGAAAAGATGCAGAGAGACTCGAGTCCTACAGAGCAATCTGTTTTATTGGAAGATATTCTGTTAGAAGGAATAAATGTAAAAACTGGAAGCTGAGGCAGAGGACAGGACCTAGAGCAGTGATTATCTTTCTGTTCACACATTTCTGTCCAGCAGTAGAGAGGTGGTAACACCAACAGACAGTCATTGCTCAGTGTCCTGAAAATTATTTCTGAAGATTTGATTTCTGTTAGACTGCTAGTATGCTTCTAAGATGTTGTTTTATAGAGCAGTGGTTTTATTCATTCACAATCCCTCGGGAATGAACTGTTGGAGTCTCCTGCGCAGAACATGGAAGGCACATTGATTTGGGAATAGTGTTTGGAAAAATTATTACTTGGCAAAGACACTCAGGTATAAAACACACACACAGATGTATATATGTACAGGTACACATAGAATACACACATATATGCACGTGCAAACACTAACACAAAAGCACACACACACCTAACACCCACAGACAGACACCCACACGCACAAGCCCACAGTGAGACACACACGCCCACAGAGACACATGTACAGGCCCACGCACATAGACACAGGCTCACAGAGACACACACACACACAGACAAACCTGCACATGTACCCTCAGACACAGATACACACACACACACAAACAGACAGACATGCTGAGGACGATACAAAGGTGGGTCACATTGTGGATAGTGTGGAGGGCTGTTCTAGGTTACAGGGGAGATTGATAGGATGCAGAGCTGTGCTGAGAAGTGGCAGATGGAGTTTAACCCTGAAAAGCGTGAGGTGATTCATTTTGGAAGGACAAACTTGAAAGCAGAATAAATACAGGGTTAACGGAAAGATTCTTGGCAGTGTGGAGGGGCAGAGGGATCTTGGGGTTCATGTTCACAGTTCCCTGAGAGCTGCCACCCAGGTGGATAGAGTTGTTAAGAAGGCGTATGGTGTGTTAGCTTTCATTAAGAGAGGGATTGAGTTCAAGAGCCGTGAAGTTATGCTCTAGCTATACAAAACCCTGGTTTGGCCACATCTGGAGTATTGTGTCCAGTTCTGGTCGCCTCATTACAGGAAAGATGTGGAAGTGTTAGAAAAGGTGCAGAGGAGATTTACCAGGATGTTGCCTGGAATGGAGGGAAGGTCTTACCAGGAAAGGTTGAGCGAGCTAGGGCTTTTCTCTTTAGAACGACGAAGGATGAGAGGTGACTTGATAGAGGTGTACAAAATGATCAGAGGTATAGATAGAGTGGACAGCCAGAGACTTTTTCCTAGGGTGGAGGTAGCTATTACGAGGGGGCATAGTTTTAAAGTGAGTGGAGGTAGATATAGGGGAGACATCAGAGGTAGGTTCTTTACTCAGAGAGTGGTAGGGGCGTGGAATGCATTGCCGGAGAGGGTAGTGGAGTCAGCCTCATTAGGATCATTTAAGCAGCTATTAGATAGGCATATGGATGACAGTATAAGGTAGGGGTGGAGGTTAGATAGACCTTAGGTTTAGGGTAAAAGTTTGGCACAACATCGTGGGCTGAAGGGCCTGTACTGTGCTGTACTGTTCTATCTTCTATGCGCCGACACACACAAACCCATACAAACACGATACACACAGACATACACAGGCAGACACATGCACCCACAGACACACAAACCCACACGTACACGCAGACATACCCACTCACAAACATACACCCGCACACAACCCCGCCACACACATCCCCCCACACATACACACGCACGCGGGCACACACACACGCACACGCACCCACTCACATTCTCTCTCACACACACACACGCGCACACACTCTCTCTCTCACACACACACACTCTCTGTCTTGCACTCTCTCTCACACACACACACACACACTCCCTCTCTCTCTCTCTGTCTCTCACGCACACACACACACACACACACACTCCCTCTCTCTCTCTCACACACACACACACACTCCCTCTCTCTCTCTCTCACACACACACACACACTCCCTCTCTCTCTCTCTCTCTCTCACACACACACACACACACACTCCCTCTCTCTCTCTCTCTCTCACACACACACACACTCCCTCTCTCTCTCTCACACACACACACGAACGGACTAAGTCTGTGTGTGCTGCACCTACACAAGTTTCCTGTGGTGATACCAGGAGAGACTGCACTGAATTCCAACAGCCAGGGTGTGCAGCCATGTTGTAACTGGTGTAAATTCTGTGTTGGGTTTTCAGTATTTTGAAAATATGCAGATGGAGTGGAGGCACACTTTTGTTTGTGTGAAAAAAAAAGTGAAGGATTTTGACAGCAGATCTTCGAATGATTAATGTTCTGTGTGGGGCACCTGGTGACTTCCTTTCATGCGGGTTGTTACTGCAGAGTTACTGTTACACAGCAGACTGTGAGAATGGTGAATTGTACAGGTTATAGGAACAGGTTTAAACAGCCTATGTGACAAGCTGTATGGGCACAATGTCAGGAACACTCTGATCAATTCACACACCAAAGTAGCAGTTATAAAGCCATGATCTGTCATCGGTTTGAGCAGTAAACTATATGACCGTGTGATTCCCAGACTGTCTGTGCTTTGTGAAATTCTGGCAATATAACCTCATTGAAATAGTGCTGGTGACCCCAAGCCAGCTTTTCATTGAGCAATAAAACTGGACAGAGATTAAATGCACTGTAAAAGAAGCTCCCTTAGCTGTGTGCTTAAGATTAAATTAAAATTAACTGTTTGCTGATTGGGGGCTACTTTTCTCAATATAACCATTGCTAGCAGCTGAGCATTAATGTAAAAATAGAATGAGTTCTGTGCTGTATTTTTCACCAGGGTGTTTGCAACATGTAATTCCAACAAGGCTTTTGTTTCCAAAGATTTATTTTGAATTCCATTGGCGGGGGGGGAGGTGGTGGTGTGGAGTTGCAAATGTCGTTTTAAATGTGCCTTTAACTGTAAGAAAGTGGTAAACTGCTTTGTAAGAGAGCATCTTAATAATTGCCCTACACCTACCTCCTTACAAAATCTTTTTATCTAACAGCAGAGAGGCTGTGTCAAAGCAGTTCATAGCTTCCTAACGCTGAAAGTGCTTGTTTTGGAAAACCTGGAGTGAAATTGTTTTGAGGCAAACTTGTTCAGTTCTGACACAGCAACTCTCATGCAAAAACTAGTTTTTGAAAAGCATCTTGTTGCCATTAACATCCATAGCCTTTAGGAACACGGGATTAGGAGGAGGCCATTCAGCCCCTCTTATATCACTGAACTTCCTGTTGTGGGTTTGTCCTTGAGAGTGTTTTACCTACTGTGGCATTGCCTATGGTAACTTCTGTAATGTAAGGAATTGGGCTTGGAATCGTGGCATTGAAGATTCCAACATACACTGCAACTAACTATTATCAATCCATATTATATTCCTGGAGCATGTACATGAATGGGCTCATCTTAATCTATCAGGTTACAACAGAGGAGCAGGATTCCATTTGAGTGTCATGCTTCAAGTGATCAAAGATAAGATGGAGTCTGAGATCTTTATACTCTCAGGTCTCTGCATATGATGCAGTGATGATATCATGAGCATGCCTGTAAAAAGCAGACTAACTCTGAGGCAATATACAATATCTTTCACAAAATTACCAGCCTTCTTTCCCTCAATATCTTCATCCTCACTCATCAGTCTGTTTCAGTTTTTGTATTGACCCCCAACCCTCTATAACCAGAGAGAATTCCAGATTTCTACTCTCCATTGTGAGAGGAGGAGCTTTCTGATGCATTGCTGGAGCAGCCTGATTATAATCTTAACGTCATATTTGTTTCTCGAGGACTGCCCCTAAACTCTGCCCCACTGCCACACAACCAGAAGAAAGCGTTCCTCTCCAACAATCTCATCAATTCCTTTAATGATCTGAGGCGCTGAGATTCTTAGCATTGTCACATAGGAGTGGAGTTTGTCTGGTACCACATGTAGTGCCTTGAATTTGTACATTCGGCAGTGTTCTGCCTGGGGGCTATTCCCGCTGTTAAGCTGACAATCTGGCCATTATCTTCATGACTGCTGACACTGTTCTCTCTCAGTTCATGAAGTTAGCTCTAAAAGTTGATGGTTCAGGTGTCTGGCTTCCTATCAAACCTGCTTTGCTCAATGCCGCTCGATTAATCAGCTGTGTGTAGCCCACACACGATAAACCCAGAATGTTTTTTGCGGTCTCCTATATTAATAGTTTAACATATTGGATAGTCTTACTGTAAGTGCTATTATATTGAAAACACTTCTAGTGTTGAACAGCTGTCTTCTCACTCATCCTCGGAGGTCAGCTGATAATGTATTATATTCAGCTGTTTATCTTGGTCCAGGCAGGTGAAATTTTGACACTAACCGTTCGTATTATTTGAGTCCTCATTGTTTCACTTGGATGCCAGTTATTTCTGAGAGCTCAGACCCTCTGCTCCTGATCCCAACCATCACACGCAGGACTGAACTCAGTGTTTAACTTGTTGCTGCTGGCTACAGTCGAAACCTTTTTTGTACAGTCAGAAATAGGTGTTCTGTGACTCCAGGCTAAGCAGAGCAGTGTGAAGAATGCAGTGCTCCATCAGGCTGAAGATTTTAGCCACATTCCCTGTTTTAATGTGGGTTCTCCTTCATGTCCCAATCTCGCCCAGATTAGCATCAGAGCCCAGCTCCATCCAGATGCTACTCACTCCTTCCGAACCTCACAAATCTCATTCCCAATCACCTGTTCCTCACACAGCCCTTGCCATTGTTCTGTTCGCTCCTTACGACCCACTCACTCCCTACAACCCTTGCTCCTTATGACCCACTCGGTCCCTATGACCCTCATTCCCTACAACTATTCACTCCCTATGACCCTCGCTCCTTATGACCCACTCAGTCCCTATGACCCTCACTCCCTATGATTCTCACTCCCTCCGATCCTCGCTCCCCACGACCCTCGCTCCTTACGACCCACTCACTCCCTACAACCCTTGCTCCTTATGACCCACTCGGTCCCTATGACTCTTGCTCCCTATGACCCTCATTCCCTACAACTACTCACTCCCTATGACCCTCATTCCCTACAACCACTCGCTCCCTATGACCCTCATTCCCTCTGACCCTCATTCCCTACGACCCTTGCTCCTTACGACCTACTCATTCCCTACGACCCTCGTTCCTTATGACACACCCACTCCATACAACCCTCACTCCCTCGACCCACTCACTCCCTATGATTCTTGCTCCCTGCAATGTACTCACTTCCTACAACCCTCACTCCCTACAACTCTCACTCCCTATGACCCACTCAATCCCAAAGACCCTTGGTCCTTACGACCTACTCACTCCCTACAGTCCTTGCTCCCTATGATCCCTCGCTCCCTACAACCCTCACTCTCTATGACCCTTGCATCTTACAACCCACTCACTCACTGTGACCTCTCACTCCCTACGACTCCGCACTCTTTACAACCCATTGCTCCTTAGACCCACTCACTCCCTACAACCTTCACACTCTGTGACCCATTCGCTTCTTACAACCCTTAGTTCCAAGACCCTCATTCCCTACGACCCTCATTCCCTATGACCCCCATTCCCTATAATGCCCACGCCCCATGACCCTTGTTCCATATGCATCTTGCTCCCTATGACCCTAGTCGCTACAACCCACTCACTCCCTAAGACCCCTCATTCCCTCCAACCCACTCGCTCCCTACGACCCCTCACTCCCTACGACCTCTCACTCCCTACGACTCACTCAGTCCCTACAGCCCACTCACAGCCTACAGCTCACTCGCTCTCTATGACCCCTCACTCCCTATGACCCCTCACTCCCTACGACCCCTCACTCCCTATGACCTTGCTCCCTACCATCACAGAGGACATGGAACACTTCATTCCAAATTATTGTTAAGACCAGGTCCCCATCTTCCATCTTCACATCCCTGATCCTTCGAGCCTTGTCCAGTGCTTCCATAGTCTGCCATTCCCCATCCCCACACACTCCAGCAGCAGCAATAGAGACTGAACTCCATTCCCTGCCCCCTTCCACATCACAGCACTCCCAGGTCTGGAACATCTCTGTGCTCCTCTTTCATAATCTGTCCCCTCCTCTTCCTGCCACTCACACGTGTCAAACTCCCAAAACTATTGACCCTATGACCTTGTTTCCCCAGAAGTTCAACCCCAGTCTCTGCCTCCCCAGCATCCACAGTCAGGGCCCTCCCCTCCCACAGCCTGGAACACCTCAGTCTGTTCCTACAGCTGTAACATTGCTTTAAGTTGAATCATTGTGATGTGGGGATATTGATCCTGAGCTAATGCAGTGTGCTCCCCAGTGGCCTGTTCGAAACTATTTTACCTGATGCCTGGAAACTGACTTTGGATGAGAGGAGTCTGTTTGTTCTCAGGGGGTTCTGCCTCAGAAGGCATTGGAGACAGAGTCATTGAATATCTTTGAGGTAGCGACAGATAGTTCGGTCAGAATTGATTATTGGAGGGGGGTGTGCGGTTAGGGATTGGAAACGCAAACAGACCAACTATCAACTTATTGATTAGAGAGCAGGTTTAGGGGCCATGGCTCCTGACTCTAACTGGACATATCCTCTTCATCACTGAGAGCACCTGACCTGACAGGGCTAGAAAACGGACCAGACTTTGTGTAAATAAAACAACGTTTGTTTCTCATTACTGGAGGATTTAATTCCTTCTACGTGTTGTATTTAACACGTCAAGTTAATGGCCTCATGTACATGCAGGCTCACAACATTAAAATGTCATAGGAATGAGTGACAACTGGTGTCGATGTATCTAATAAATTAAGATTAAACCACAAAATGTTGTAATGTGCTGATGTTTGTTTAGAATTACTGCAGCAGAGCTCACACCTACATTAGCAACTACAGTTAATGTCAGGAATTTAGTTATTGGAGAAGATTTTAAAAAGCTACTCATTTTGTTACACGAGAGAGGAATGATTAGTGCGATATTTTGGTTGTGTGAATCCATTTGTATTGTTTCTGATCTGGTCTCGGCCTTTCCTCCTTCTCCCCAGATGATGTGGATGGTTTGTTCCTCCTGTGTTTTGAGTTTCACTCAGTCTCCCAAGCTTGATGTGGGGCTATCAGTTGTGAGCACTGGCTCAGTGGGTTAACACTGCTACCTCACAGCACCAGGGCCTGGGTTCAATTCCACCCCCGAGCAACTGTTTGGAGTTTGCACCTCGTCTGTTTGGGTTTCCTTCCACAGTCTGAAGTTGGGTGGATTGGCCATGGGAAATATGGGGATTGGGGGTAGTGGTGGGATACTCTTTGGAGAGGAGTGGTATGGGCTGAATGGCCTCTCTGCACAGTGGGATTTCTGTGGCTCAGGCAAGTGGTTTCATGCATTATCTTCACTTCCAACATTGGCCACCAGATGGTGATCAAGGACCAAAATGTTGCTCATGCTCTTCCCAGCCCTGAGTTTCTCAAAGTTTCATTACCTGAGGACAAAGCAGAGAGCTTTCCAGGCAATGAGGTACTGTCACCCATGTCATGTTAGGAGTGTGAGCAGTGGAACTAATTAAGGGAAGACTGTGGTTTCCTTTGCTCTTCCTCAATACAGTGGATATGGGTTTGTTTGCAGGAGCTCATTTGAAGAAAGGCAGTACCTTCAGTGTTCTCTTTAATGTTAAGCAGTGAGTATTGCTGGAGTGGGATTTGAACTGTTAAACCCTCTGCCTTAGAGGTGAGCACACTCCTGACTGAGCCATAGCTTGTCCCCCAGGACAGTCCATTTCTTATGGCTTTGATGAGAGCAATCAGTTCATTCATAAACCTGAGGAACTTCCCTCTGGTTTGAATTTCTTAGTGACAAGTTGGACAAATCCAATGGGTGACTCTTTATTCTTAATATCAAGATCGAAATGTTAATTTTTAAAGAAAATAAATCTGAGGTGTAGATTATGCTGGGTGCTGACAACATAAAATTGATCTTGAAGAACAGAGAGATTGTTATGATAGTACAGTGTGTGATAGACTCAGGCTAAACTCTTTACAAGCATTTAGTGCTTTTACAAAGCAGCACGAACATAATTGTTTTATTAATATGTATGAGAGACTGAACTCTAAGCTGAGGAGAAAATGATAAATACCGGACATGGCTGCATAAAGTAAGTTTCTGTAAAGTTGTTGATACTGCATTTCCACTGAGCTGTATGGTTCATGGTGAGGATTGTAAAAGTATTCTAATTATACCTCACCTGGAGCAATTTTTTAAAAAATCTGCTGGTATTTTTGGACCCAAACCAACTGGAATCAATTCTTCACATGATTACAAAAGATTTTTCTTGAACATTGCTGTTTTCCCTTCTGTTTTGTTTTGCCCTCACTTCCTGGTGGTATTTATAAATGGGAATGGCTGACTGTTCCCACTGCCTGGTCTTCACCTGTGGAACGTTCACAGTTTTTGTGTGAGCTCCAGGTGAGACTGGTTATACCCTTAACTGACAAATCACTCCACTAGCTCCTGGTTTTTAAAAATTAATTCATGGGATACGGCCATCGCTGGCTGGGTCAGCATTTATCGCCCATCCCTAATTGCCCAGAGGGCAGTTAAGAACCACCCATGTTGTTGTGGGTGTGGAGTCACGTGTAGGCCAGGCTGGGTAAGGATGGCAGATTTCTGTGTGGGGGAGAAAGGCATTTGTGAAGCAGATGGGTTTATTTTTATTAACAGTTGTCATGGTCACCAGCTCTTTATTCCAGATTTTACCCCATTCAAATTTCACTATCTGCCGTGGGGAGGAATTGAACCCATGTTCCCCAGAGCATTAGTCTGAGGTTCTGGATAGATGGCCCAGTAACATCACGTCAGTACTACTACCACCCTTCCTTTGATTCTTCCATGGGGTGTGGGTGTCACTGACAAGGCCAGCACTTGTTGCCCATCCCTAATTGCCCGAGAACTGAGTAGCTTGCTGGACTATTTCAGAGGGTTGTTCAGAGTCAATCTCATTGCAGTGGGTCTGGAGTCACCTGTTGGCCTGAGCATTTTTCTTTCTCTAGAAGGTGGGTTCTAACCGCAGTCATCTTCATGTGACTAGCTTTTCCTCATTCCAGATTTTATTCAATTCAAACTTCACGATCTGCCTTAGGGAGATTTGAACCGATAAACCCGGAGTGTTATACCTAGAGTGCTGGCTTGGCCAACAGTGATATGACCGCAGCTCCATGCCCTTTGACAAGCAGTACTGTTGTGGATGTCTTGAGCAAAAGGCCAGCTCCGATATGATAGGCTGTGGGGTATATTCCAAGGCAGTGGAATGTCCTGAGGCACTTCACAGGAGCGTTATGAAAGCTGACACTGTGACATTTGAGAAGAGATGTGAAGTCAGGCGACCAAAAGCTTGGTCAGAGGGTAGGTTCGGGAGGGGGAGAGGGTGGAGAGGATAGGGAGGGACTGGGAGAAGGTGGAGAGTGTAGGTTCGGGAGGGGGAGGGGAAGGGGG
>NC_063353.1:47049979-47050615 GCF_021869965.1 Rhincodon typus | reverse complement strand
GGGAGGGTGGAGAGGGTAGGTTCGGGAGGGGGAGAGGTTGGAGAGGGTAGGGAGGTACTGGGAGAGGGTGGAGAGGGTAGGTTCGGGAGGGGGAGAGGGTGGAGAGGGTAGGTTCGGGAGGGGGAGAGGGTGGAGAGGGTAGGTTCGGGAGGGGGAGAGGGTGGAGAGGGTAGGTTCGGGAGGGGGAGAGGGTGGAGAGGATAGGTTCGGGAGGGGGCGTGGGTGGAGAGGATAGGTTCAGGAGGGGGAGAGGGTGGAGAGGATAGGTTCGGGAGGGGGAGAGGGTAGGTTCGGGAGGGGAAGAAGGTGGAGAGGGTAGGTTCGGGAGGGGGAGGGGGAGAGGGTAGAGAGGGTAGGTTTGGGAGGGGGAGGTGTGGAGAGGGTAGGTTCGAGAGGGTGGAGAGGGTAGGGAGGGACTGGGAGATGGAGGAGAGGGTTGGTTCGGGAGGGGGAGGGGATGGAGAGGGTAGGATCGGGAGGTGGCGGGAGTGGAGAGGGTAGGTTCGGGAGTGAGAGAGGGTGGAGAGATTAGGTTCGGGAGGGGGAGAGGGTGAAGAGAGTAGGTTCGGGAGGGGGAGAGGGTAGGTTAGCGAGGGGGAGAGGGTGGAGAGGGTAGGTTCGGGAGGGGGAGAGGGT
>NC_063353.1:47049688-47049969 GCF_021869965.1 Rhincodon typus | reverse complement strand
GAGGGGGAGAGGGTGGAGAGGGTAGGTTCGGGAGGGGGAGAGGGTGGAGAGGGTAGGTTCGGGAGGGGGAGAGGGTAGGTTCGGGAGGGGGAGAGGGTGGAGAGAGTAGTTTCGGGAGGGAGAGAGGGTGGAGAGGGTAGGTTCGGGAGGGGGAGAGTGTGGAGAGGGTGTGTTCAGAAGGGGTAGAGGGTGGAGAGGGTAGGTTTGGGAGGAAGGGAGGGTGGAGAGGGTATGTTCGGGAGGGAGAGAGGGTGGAGAGGGTAGGTTCGGGAGGGGGAGAG
>NC_063353.1:47041919-47049588 GCF_021869965.1 Rhincodon typus | reverse complement strand
GGGGGGGGGGGGGGGGGGGGAGAGGGTAGGGTCGGGAGAGGGAGAGGGTAGATTCAGGAGGGTGAGAGGGTGGAGAGAGTAGGTTTGGGAGGGAGAGAGGGTGGAGAGGGTAGGTTCGGGGTGTGGAGAGGGTAGGTTCGGGAGGGGGAGAGGGCAGAGAGGGTAGGTTCGGGAGGGGGCGAGGGTAGGCTCGGGAGGGGGAGAGGGTAGGTTCAGGACGGGGAGAAGGTGGAGGGGATAGGTTCGTGACGGGTAGAGGGTGGAGAGGGTAGGTTCGGGAGGGGGAGAGGGTGGAGAGCAGGGTGGAGAGGTAGGGAGGGAAATTTGGAGCTTGGAGTCCAGGCCCCTGAAGGCAAGGCCACCAGCGGTGGAGAGACTTTAACTGGGAATCTACCGTAAGGGGCATCAATAAGGTGAATGGCCAAGGTCTTTTTCCCCAGAGTGGGGGAGTCCAAACGTAGAGGGGCATAGGTTTAAGGTGAGAGGAGAAAGGTTTAAAAGAGACCTGAGGGGCAAATTTTTCACACAGAGGGTGGGACATGTATGGAACGAGCTGGGCCGGAGGGCCTGTTTCCGTGCTGTATAACTCTGTGACTCTGGCAAAGTCGGCAAAGAGTAGAAGAGAGCAGAGAACCCAGAAGGTAGAGGGACTGGAGGGAATCAGGGAGACAGGAGGCCGGCGGTCATGGTGGGATTGCCTCTTCATTCCCCACAATCCCCCACCCTTTCCCCCACCTTCATTCCGCTGCCTCGATCAGTTACTCTGAAACCACCCGATTGTGGAACGTGTACCTGCCTCCACACAGTACAGTCTGTTGATGCTCCCAGCCCTTTGACCTCGTCTTACCTCAGAATGAGATGTGGTTGGTTGCCAACCCTGCTAAAGCCCATTGATATGAGGGAACTGGATTTTCGAGATAATCATTTCAGTTTATGAGCCGAGGGCTATTTGATCAGGAGCGAATGGTGCACATTACTAGCTTCACATTAAGTGAATGAAGGTATAAGGGCTGTTTGACTGAAGACAGCCAGCTGGCATCTCGAGTAATGAAATTGTGGACTCCATTAAAAGGCCTGGCTTCAGATTGCAGCCTTGATTAATGCTTGAACTCTGCTAACTGAGTTTAGTCCAGTCTGTGAATCTAATTACAGCACAGCAGCTCATCCAAAAGATACAAGAATTTCTGCAAAGATGTATACTACTGAGAGGTGGATGCAGGGTGTAATGGAAGAGTAGATAATTCAAACCACAACCACTGGAATAGATTAGCTTATGGTTTTATTCTTTTGATTCTTGCCATCTTCTGCTTAAGCCAACATATTTGCAAAATGAAGATGGAAAAATGAGAGGGAGTTCTGTAACTAATGAGCCTTGATAACCTTGGGGCTTATTGATAATGTGGGAATTAACAATGATTGTAAATTTTAGTGGATTTCTCCTGTTGTCTTTTGTTGGGAAAATTAAACTGTCACAAATGTGTCGCCAGGCTCAAACACAAAGGTTAAGGGTAGTCAGGCACAAAATTAAAGCCACACAAATCTTTTGTTACGGCCACTGTAGTAAAGGTTTAACCCTGTCAGGAATGACTTGATTTACACTATCGTTCTTTTTTGATTGCACTAGTGCGGGTCCATATAAAATGGGATGGAGCGTAGGCATTGAAGCATTAACTTACTTTTCATCTCTTGGAGGGCTACAGAAGTTACCTTCAGTGGGTTCCATCAGAGAGTTGTCGGGTCGTTAAGAATTGGCAAGTTACTGAAAGAGTCAAAGACAACAGGAGCATTGAGCTATTTACTGACACTGTGAAGGGGCCAGAGGAGGTGTCTCCAGCAGAGGGTCACATTTCCACAAAAATAGTTTAATCTGGGGGAGACCCTAACCAAATTGAATGTGACAAGTGATAGTGATAGTAACCAAGGATAGGCTGTATTTTATTCCGAATACTCATTGTGTGTTTGTGGATCTTATGTGCAGCTAATGCACTTGCTATATTTATCAGGCATGTATTATCCTGCACTTTCAGGTTCTTAATGACTGGCAATTGCAGAACTGGGGCAGGGGATGCACAGTCTAAGGATAGGGAGTAGATCATTTTGGACTGAGATGAGGAGAAATGTTTTCACCCAGAGAGTGATGAGCCTGTCACAGAAAGTGGTTGAGGACAAAAGATTGAATGTTTCCAAGAAGGAGTTAGATATAGTTCTGAGAGCCAAAGGGATTAAAGGCTATGGGGAGAAAGCAGGAACAGGGGACTGAGTTGAATGATCAGCCACAATCATATTGAATGGTGGTGCAGCCTTGAAGGGCCGAATGGCCCACTCCTGCTCAATTTTTGATGTTTCTGTGCACATTTTTAGGGACTTCTCACTTATGTCATCTTTTCTGTTTCTCTTTCAATGCTGAAGGGTTTTGCATCTGTTACAGGTAAAAAAGATTTTGGATGTGTTTAAAAGGTCTTCCTGTTAATTGGTCTGATCCCCAGTTCAGCTTCAAAATTGGGGCGGGTATTTGAGGAATTAGACTAAGTATGTGAATGAGCAAAGTATTTTCAGATGAACTTTTGTACCTCTGTGTGAGTACGTACTGTACTTAGGAAGGTAAGAGAAGGTAAGAGTTAGCAGTGTATGTGCTGAAACAAGTGAAACTGATGTGATAGAGATTGAGAGATTTTTCATGGACTTGTCTAATCATAAACTTGGCAACAATCAATAAGATAAACAGAAAGCTGAGTCCTCCAACTAATGCTGTCAAACATAATGGGGAGAGATGATGGCCTTGTGGTATTACCACTGGACTGTTAATCCAGAGACCCAGGTAATGTTCTGGGGACATGGGCTTGAATCCTGCCACAGCAAATGGTGGAATGAGTGAGAGTCCAATGATGATTGTTGGGGAACAAAAAATCTGGTTCTCTAATTTCCTTTAGGGAAGGAAGCTGCCATCCTTACCTGGTCTGGCTGACATCGGACTCCAGGCCCACAGCAATGTGGTTGACTGTTAACTGCCCTCTGGGCAATTAGAGGTGAGTAATAAATGCTGGCTAAGCCAGTGACACCCTCATTCTGTGAATAAATTAAAAAGCAACATTAGAGTACTCTCATAGAATCCATCTAGTACAGAAGCAGGCCATTCAGCCCATACTCACCCTCCCCTATAACCCTGCATTTTTCATGGCTTACCCACCTAGTCTGCACACTATAGACAATTTAGTATGGCCAATCTACCCTCACCTGCACATCTTTGGACTGTGGGAGGAAACTACAGGACCCTTTGGAAACCTACACAGGCAGTCACCTGAGGTTGGAATTGAACCCAGGTCCCCAGCACTGTGAGGTAACAGTGCTAACCACCAAACCACCATGCCACTTGAATCTGGCCAAGCTCCATAGGGAACACACTGTGTGTTCTTGATCCTAGCCTCACACAGGAGACATTCTGAACTGGAGGTGGTTTCATGAGAAATTACCAGATTGAGCCCTGTTACCAAATATTTAGGAAGGAATGTGCAGCCTCAGTAACAGAGAGAGAGATAATCTGACAGAGATCTGTTGGATAGGAAACAGTGTAGAAAAAAGTAAATCTCAAGACTGGTAGAGATGAAATAAACCTGGAAGCCTGCACAGAGGAAGACAGACACGAAGGTAAACAATTTAGGTTAATGTCACAAATGTATTTCTGAATGAGTGTTCCACACATGAAATGGAATCAGAAACAGAAATTGCTGGAAAATCTCAGCAAATCTGGCAACATCTGTGGAGGGAAATCAGAGTTAGCGCTTCAGGTCAAGTGAACTGAAATAGAATTCTGTGTAAGGAAAACCTTGGAATCATTTCAGAAGTAATTGCAGTTCTGGGAACGTAGATGAGTTGAACCGTAATTAACCAAATTTGCTTGTAACAGTTTCCCTTTACAAGTCAAGCATGTATTTCATTTTTTAGTGTAGACAGTAGTACTGCTTCTGGTTACATCACACCTTTCATGACCGCTGGATGTTTCAAAGCTCCTTACAGTGAATTGAAGTGTCTTTCAAGTGTAGCCTGATGTAGAAAATGCAGCAGCCAAACTGTACTGAGCAAACTCCCTCTAACAGCAGATTGAGTATAATGCTAAGCATCTCT
Source organism: Rhincodon typus (assembly GCF_021869965.1). Taxonomy (NCBI): domain Eukaryota; kingdom Metazoa; phylum Chordata; class Chondrichthyes; order Orectolobiformes; family Rhincodontidae; genus Rhincodon; species Rhincodon typus. The sequence continues at coordinate 47,045,466 of NC_063353.1, read as the reverse complement.
GGTTTATGTGTAAGTTAATGATTCATTATCCTGCTCAGAATGTTTCCTTGTGAACCCACAGAAAACAACCTTTTGACACCATTAAAGCCTTGAAGAAGTAAAAGTTTCAGGAATTTGAGGAAAGGAATTTGGGAAATGGAAACAAATGGACTGTTCTTGAAAATGGCCGTTGCAGACTTTGTGGGCCGAGTGGCCTGTTTCTGTACGATTTTATACATCTCTGACCAGATAATTCATTGTGTGATATTGTTTGATGACTTTGTATTGATCTAAGTAACGATGCTGTTTGATGGTAATAAATGACAGTCTTCTGGAGAGTGCAGTAGGTTTCCTCTCAGTTTTACTGTGCAGATTCAATTGGCCAGGCACCTCCAACTTGAGACTTGATTATCTTCAGTTTATGGGGAATGGGTTCAGGTGCTTGTTGCTTCTAACAAGTATCTGTCAGCCATGCTATGAGCTCAACTGCTTCTCGTAAACTGGTTTAAGAGCAGGCTGCTAGCGCACTCAGGATCATTCAGCAAGTGTTGCCCAAACACAGAATCACATCTAACAGGCGATGTTTTGGATTTTGTAAACACAAGCTGGTTGAGCACAGCCTCTACTCAGTTAGCAGCCTTTTCTCCTACAGTATAAGTCATTATGATCGTTTGAAGTTTGGCATTCTTGCATTTGTGTCCTAATGAATGCAAGATGAAGAGCTTCAACAACAGGCCTCTCTTTGCAGCAAGCCCTATTTCTACCGAGTGATGAATTGGAATGTTTAGTTTCGTGCTGGTTTGGTTAGAGAGAGTTGGAAGGATAAAGATTCTTGTTACTGTTAGCTTTGAGCATTACCACAGGAGAATATTTAAGAGGCATTTAGACAGACAGAAGAACAGGCAGGAAATGGAGGGATATGGATCACATGCAGGCAATGGGATTAGTTTAGAATGGCATCAGAGTCAGCACAGACATGTTGGGCTGAAGGGCCTTTTATTGTGCTGTACTGGTCTGTGACCTTTACAGTGTAGAAAGCTCTACCATTACGGTGGGAGGAAGCTCACGAGCAGCATAAGCCTGGCCATTGAGCAGTCGGGCCAAATGGCCTGTTTCTGTGCTGTACAGACAGAGCAACTCCCTATAATTCTCAATAATTCTACAGTGCCTCAGGGTAGATTCACTGAGCAGAAAAACGGCTTCTGGTTTGGAGCAGAGCACTGCTTTTTCACAGGAACATGGTAGACTTACAAAGATGAGCATGTTGCCATGCTGGCAGCCTTTTATTAATTTGGGCACATATCAGTGACCAGGTAGCTCAGTCTATGTTTGAGTATACATCCCAGGGTTAACTCTTTATGTGTTTTGTACAAGTCAGCTTTGACCTAGCAAATACATGTAAAATATCCAGAATGGTGCTTGATGGTGTTCAGAATCACAAGCCCTCTCGATTGAGAGCATCTGTTCGCACTGACAGAACAATCAAGAGGCAGAAGATATGGTGCTTGACAAAGGAACCAGCAGCGATATGAGGAATAATGGTCACCCAGCGAGTAGTCAGGATCTGGAATGTGCAGCCTGAGAGTGCAGTGGAGCTAGGATTCAAGGGACAATTGGATAAGCACCTCGATAGAAAGGCTGAAGGAACAGAGTTACTCTTGTACTGAGCTGGCATGGAGGAACAGGCTGAATGGCCTCCTCTGCTATCCATTGTTCTTTGATTCCACTGCTTTGAGTGTCAGGTGGCGAATCCTGATATAGTTGAGGGTCTTGGGGAAACAATAAAAACTCCAAGCAGTTGTTGATCTCCCTGTATCTTCGGGAAAACTACTGATTTGCATTTATTGTAAATAATGTTCACACAGAATTGAAAATATTTTAGCAGGTAAGAATGAATACAGGAATTGTATGTTGCACTTGAGTATGAGCTGAGATCTTTTCATAAGACCATAAGATATAGGAGCAGATTTAGGCCATTCGGCCCATTGAATCTGCTCTGTAATTCGATCATGGCTGATAAGTTTCTGAAGCTCATTCTCCTGTCTTCTCACTGTATCCTTCGATTCCCATACCAATCAAGAACTTATCCAGCTTGTCTTAAATACACTCAGTGAAATGGCCTCCATCGCTCTCTGTGGCAATGAGTTCCACAGAGTCACCACCCTCTGGCTGAGGAAATTCCTTCTCATCTCAATTGTAAAGGCTCGTCCCTTCGCTCTGAGGCTGTGCCCTCGGGTCGTAGTAATTTTACCTTCTGAAAATCCACCGCCAAAGCACCCAAATAACTGACTACATAAAGAACAAATCCACAGGGGGCTGTCGTAAAAATGACGAAAGGAGCACAAGAAAGGGGAGGGAATTAAATCATGGTAGTGTTGTGGGGGAGGAGGAGGGGCACTCCAGCCCCTGTGGCACCCATCTTGGTCTAAAGGTTTTGAGGGATGATCTGAGATCTGAATGATTTAATGCAGGAATGTTTGAGCCCATGGTGGTAATAGTGAGTCTCATTGGAAGCCTCCAGATGTTAATGAATCAGTGCAAAAACTATCCAGGTGGTAACCATCTGAATCTTACTTCACTCTTGATGGGAAGATGGAGGATTAAAGGGAAAAGCATCTTTCACAGTGTCAGGCCAAAGGTAAAGTAGATAAACAAGCCCCAAAACAAATGGATTGTGCCAAAGCAAGCTTTCATTCCACTTGATGCAGCTCAGCAGTTATTTCCGATAAAAGCTTGAAGTCACAGAGCCAAACTTGTGAGATACTCTGAGGAAGCAAGTGACTCATTTTGTCTCGAGAAGATTATGGTCTACAATAACCAATAAATGAGAAAAGTAAACCAAAAACAGAAATTACTGGAAAAGCTCAACAATTCCACAGCTGAGGAAGGATTACTGGACCCAAAGCGTTAAATCTAATTTCTCTCCACAGATGCTGTCAGATGCGCAGAGCTTGAGAGAGACGTACAGCATGGAAACAGACCCGTCAGTTCCCACTCGTCCACTGCCAACCAGATATCCTAAATTAATCTAGTCCCATTTGCCAGCCTTTGACCCATATCTCTGTATACCCTTCCGATCCATATTTTCCTGCAGTTTCTGTTTTTGTTACTGATTTTCAGCATCCACAGTTCATTCGGTTTTTATTTAATGAGAAAAGTGAGTCATCTCATCACACAGTTTTGACAGAATTTTGAGGAATTGTCAGTAATGAGTGCAAGACTGGAGCTGTTCCAGCCAACAGGAAAACCCAGCAGGTGCTGGAAAGGACAAGGGTTGACATTAACTTGAGTGATAGCAGTTGCTGACTGTCTTGTTATTCATTCTTGAATGTGGGAGTCACTGGCAAGACCAGCATTTGCTACCCATCCCAAATTGCCCTTGAACTGAGTGGCTTGCTTGGCTGTTTCAGAGGGTAGTTAAGAGTGTGTGTGTGTGTTTGTGTGAGTGTGAGTGTGCGTGTTGGGAGAGAGAGAGAGTCTATGTGCGTGTGAGAGTGTGCGTGTTGGGGGAGAGAGAGAGAGTGTGTGTGTGTGTGTGTGTGTGTGTGTGTGTGTGTGTGTGTGTGTG
>NC_063353.1:47031526-47041909 GCF_021869965.1 Rhincodon typus | reverse complement strand
GTGTGTGTGTGTGTGTGTGTGTGTGTGTGTGTGTGTGTGTGTGTGTGCGCGTGTTGAGAGAGAGAGAGTCTGTGTGTGTGTGAGAGTGTGCATGTTGGGACAGTGTGCATGTGTGTGTGTGTGTGAGAGAGAGAGTGTGTGAGTGTGCGTGTTGGGAGAGAGAGTCTGTGTGTGTGAGAGTGTGCGTGTTGGGAGAGAGTGTGTGTGAGAGTGTGCGTGTTGGGAGAGAGTGTGTGTGTGTGTGTGTGTGTGAGAGAGAGAATGTGTCAGTGTGAGTGTGCATGTTGGGAGAGAGAGAGAGAGAGAGTGTGTGCGTGTGAGAGCGTGCGTGTTGGGAGAGTGTGTGTGTGTGTGTGTGAGAGAGAGTGTGCGTGTTGGGAGAGTGTGTGTGTGTGTGTGTGTGTGTGTGTGTGTGCGCGTGTCGGGAGAGAGAGAGTGTCTGTGTGTGTGTGAGAGTGTGCATGTTGGGAGAGTGTGCGTGTGTGTGTGTGTGAGAGAGAGAGTGTGCGAGTGTATGTGTGAGTGTGCATGTTGGGAGAGAGAGAGAGTCTGTGTGTGTGAGAGTGCGTGTTGGGAGAGAGTGTGTGTGTGTGTGAGAGAGAGAGTGTGTCAGTGTGAGTGTACATGTTGGGAGAGAGAGAGAGTCTGTGTGTGTGTGAGAGTGTGCATGTTGGGAGAGAGTGTGTGTGTTTGTGTGTGTGTGAGAGTGTGCATGTTGGGAGAGTGTGTGTGTGTGTGCGCGTGTGTTGGGAGAGAGTGTGCGTGTTTGTGTGTGTGTGAGAGTGTGCGTGTTGGGAGAGTGTGTGTGCGCATGTGTGTGTGAGTGTGCGTGTTGGGAGAGAGAGAGAGTCTGTGTGTGTGAGTGTGCGCGTCTTGGGAGAGAGTGTGTGTGTTTGTGTGTGTGTGTATTTGTGTATGTGTGTGATTGTGTGCGTGTGTGTGTATGCTCGTGTGTGCGTGCACGTGTGTAAGTGTGTGTATGTGTGTGCAGGTGTGCACACGTGTAAGTGTGTATGTGCACATGTGTTTGCATGCACACGTCTGTGCGTGTGCGTGCGCGTGTGTGTAAGTGTGTGTGTATGTGCAGGTGTGCACACGTGTAATTCTGTATGTGCACGTGAGTGTGCATGCACACGTGTGTAAGTGTGTGTGTGTGTGTGTGAGAGAGAGAGAGAGACAGAGAATCCTGGAGAAACTGAGCAGGTCTGACAGGGTCTATGGACAGTTACGCAGAGTTAACATTTGAGCCCAGGGTGGCTTCTTGAGAACACGTTGTGTGTTTGAAAATGTTGCACTTGTCAACTTTATGATAGATTCATTCATCAAATAATCGAGAATTTTGTGTTGCTTTGAAACTGCTTCATGTGACATTTTATCTTTGGCTGTTTAGGTCTCGTTTTGTGAGGAACAATGCCCCTTTGTTGTTCGTCAATGATTAAAATGTCAATCTTCAAGTGCTTGACACCCGCTCATTTTCCAGACCACTCTGCGTTTTCAAGATGTTGTTGTTAAGGGGATGGAAGTGGAGAATTTAACGTTGATACCCTGTCAGTGGTGACCTAGCTTTGGCCTAGCTACACTGCCGTCTAAGTAAAACGGCAGAGCTTTCACCACGAGGGGATTTGAAACTGTTAGTGTGTTTGCTGTTTGTGTTCTCTCCAGACAGTTTAATTTGACTGATGCAATAAGCTTCAGAGTGCAGTGTTGGCAGCTGTTTGTAGTGTGGTGTATTTATAGCACAGATAAAGCAGGACACAATGATGTGAATGAGATACAAAGAAAAGCAGTGATTTGAATGAAAACAATCATGAGGGTCCAGGCTGTTTTTGGATGAGATGTTAAACCAAGGCCCTGTCTCTGTCTTTACAGTGATACAAACAGATCCGTGACATATTTGGAAGCAGAATTATACTGGCTAATAATTACCCCACAATTCTCTGGATCTGGTCCACCTGGTCTCAATCATTACACTTTTGTTTGTTTAAGAAGCATTTCTCAACGTATGTACAGATGGACATATCAATTAGGAGCAGGAGTAGACCATTCAGGCCCTCAATACTGCTCTGCCATTCAATAAAATCACGGCTGATCTGGCTGTAACTTCAAGTCTTAATTGCCACTTTGCCCTCCCGATAACCTTTCACACCAACCCCCCAACTTTGCTCATGAAAAATCTATCCACCTTGCCTTAAAAATATCCAAAGACTCTGCTTCCACCACCTTTTCAGGAAGAGTCCCACAGACTCATGACCCTCTGAGAGAGAAATCCCTGGTGAAATGAGTGAGACTGAGTTCACACTAAGGATAAAAACTAGGACTAAAAATAATTGAATCACTCAGTCTGTAGTTCCACACCCCCATCCTTCCCACTAAACTGTTCTTTTTATATAAAACATTTCAGTATCGAATTGCATTTTAGTGAAATGAACATTTTCCTGTCAAACATATCAGTGACTCCACTGATTTTTAACAGCAAACAATAGATAATACCAGTGAGATTTATCTGTTACATATAATTCACTGTGTGACTTGCATCATTCTCCCCAAGGCTCATGTTATCAACCTGCACACATTTAACAACATTCCTTGGGAGCTAACCCCTTATTTCATTAATAGCTGCAATACCACTGTGAATTCTTAGTCCCAGAGCAAAGAAAAAAATCTACCAGCTAAAATGAGCTGAAATACTTTGATTTAAGGAATATTAAGCACAGATGGATTCTGTTTCTTTAATTACTACAGAATAATTGTGACTCTGAGTTGGGCCTTAATTTATAACCCACAGTCTATACTGTAACCGAGATCTACGTTTTTTGATGCAGGAGCCTGAAATTTGACAGAAAACTAGAAATTGAAGAGTTTATTTGTACTTTGGTGTCCTCTTACAGGCTCTTAAATTTATTCTCATCCATCGAAAGAGTCTCCTGGAAACTCTGAAACAGCTGCTCCTTTGAAAGATGTACCATGTGAAATTGATGAAAATTAATCTGGGAAATTATGTGGGTGCTGTATAAGTGGAGGCTGAGCAATCACACAGCATTCTAAATTGGCTAATGGTTCTGCTGAGCTATTGGAAATTGACTTCAAGCCCTATCCCAAGATCTGTGTTCCTGCCACTGACCCCATCTGTTGTGCAATTGTCTGAGGTTTAAAGCCGGCCCTTCAGAAGCTTGACATTGTATTGTACCTCGAGCCATCACTGAGAGCGGCTGTGTCTACCTCTTGGAACGTCACCTGACTTTGCCCTCGTTTCAGCTTATCTGCTGTAAAACCTTCATCCGTGCTTCTCTGCTTACCCTGTAGACTCGACTATGGTGACCTAGGCTTGGCCAGCCTCACCGACCCACATTCTCATTTCGGTAAGGCCAAGTCAATTGATCAGCCTGTTGCCCATGTCCTAGCCTGTACTCCATCAGTATCTCCATCAGGAATCACTGCTGTGCCCACTGACCTATGCTGGCTACTGCTCTGTCAGTGTGTCCCTTTTCAAAATTCCCATCCTCAACTTCAAACCTGTCCAAGCCTCACCCATCCCTCTCCCTGGAATTTCCTCCAGCTTTACAAACCTTGTATCTAAGATCCTCTATTTCTGGCCTCTTGAGCCTCCATAGACATTTACAGTGCAGAAGGAGGCTGTTTGGCCCATCATGTCTGTGCCAATCAGCAAAGACCTTACTATACTCATCCCATTTTCCAGCTTTTAGTTTGTAACCCATGGACACTATGGCAATACAAGTGAATATCTAAATATTGATTGAATGTTAAGAGAGTCCCCCACTCAGACCTTGGATTTGAATTGCTCCGCTGTTTGCTGGCCTTCCCTTCAGCTGCGTGGGCCTCAATGCTCTGGAATTCCATCCCTCAACATCTCCACCCGGTAACCTCTTTCTCCACCTTTTCTGACACTTTATACCACCTTCTCAAAGGCCATTAGGAGTGGGCAGTGCCGGTCCCCCAGCGACAGTCACAGCTGAAGACCAAAGCAAAACATTTAAACAAGTGTTTGGTCACCTGGCCTCATTTCCTATTTGCTGCAAGTCGAATTTTGTTTGATAACGGAGTAGAACATGTGAGGATGCTTTGCTCTGTTAAGCTGCTGTATCAATACAAGTTGTCATTGTTGGTATTAGTGAGGAGTGTCCTTGATCATTGATCCTCAATGGTGGTATTTAATGCTTGAGAATTTTGACTTGCTCCGGTTTTGGGTCAGATTCTTGCAGTCAACCAGGAATATCATTGTCACTGAATGCCTGGCCATGGTTGGACATTACTGACATTAAACTGGAGTTCCCCTTCAGTTATGATTTTCATCAAATCTGGAATAAACTAATCCGATAGCAAGCATCTAACCACTGACAATTTGTGTAAAAGCCCATTTGGTTCGCTAATGCCCCTCAGGGAAGGAGATCTACAGATAACACAGTGTGGAGCTGGAGGAACACAACAGGCCAGGCAGCATCAGAGGAGCAGGACTGAAGAAGGGTCCTGACCCGAGACGTCAGCTTTCCTGCTCCTCTGATGCTGCCTGGGCTGCTGTGTTCCTCAGCTCTACATCGTGTTATCTCTGACTCCAGCAGCTGCAGTTCTTACTATCTCTGAGGGAAGGAGATCTGTTTTCCTCTTCTGCTTTCCATGTGACTGCAGACCCACAGCCACGTGGCTGACTCTTAACTGCCCTCTGGCCAATTAGAGATGGGCAGTAAATGCTGGCCCAGCTGGTGGGACCCACATCCCATGTACAAATTTTTTTATAAGTCTTGGGGGTTCCCTGTGGCCAACTGTAATACCATTGTGAAATGATCCTTTCAAAGCATGTTTACAAGTTCAGAGCTTTGGAATTTTTGCCATATGAAATAGCAACAGGTGTAGGCCCTTCGGCCCCACAAACCTGCTCCGTCATTCAGTAGGATCATGGCTGATCCAACATCTCACATCCACTTTCCTGCCCTCTCCCCATAACCCTGATGGGACATTTGTGAATTACGACAGTGGCCATGACGCTAGTCTCCAATTCTAAATTATTTTATGTGTGTGTGTGTGTGTGTGTGTGTGTGTGTGTGTTTGGGGGGGATCTTGTGTGTGGGGGTGAGTGTATGTCTGTGCGTGAGGGTGAGAGAGTGTGATGTAGTCTGAGTAAAATTAAATGCAAAATATTGCTGATGGTAGAAATCTCAAACACACAGAATCCTGCCGAAACTCAGCAGGCCTGGCAGTGTCTGCAGAGAGAGAAACAGAGTTAATAATTCGAGTCTAGTATGACTGTTCTTCAGAACTCAGCTGTCAAGCAGGGAGACTGGACACTTTGGCCAATTCCATCTTGGGATGGAGTCTAAGTGGATTTTTGAAAATGTTGTGGAAATTTTTATACCTAAAATGAATGGTGAAGTGTATCTACAGCACAAAGATTATTGATGGATAATCAGTATTTGAATTGTACAGATATTTCTGTCTTGGGTTTGATACACTCTAAGCATCATCATTAGTTTGTAAAAACTATTTATACCTTTGGCTGTTTGGCAGGGATCAGAGTCAAAATAACCAGTTTGGCAACTTTCTGTTGTTATCAAGGTCAGAAATCATGTAACAACAGGTTATAGTCCACAGGTTTATTTGAAAACACAAGCTTTTGGAGCCTCGCTCCTTCTTCAGGTGTTTCGGAGCGAGGCTTCAAAAGCTTGTGTTTTCAAATAAACCTGTTGGACTATGACCTGGTGTCATGAGATTTCTGACCTTGCCCATCCCAATCCAACACCAGCACCTCCACATCATGTTGTTATCAACACATGCAAGTTACTGAGCTTTACTCAGTTCCTTATTCCCTTGCCTGAAGCAAGTACTGCTAGTGCAAATTAATTTGCCAGCTAAATAAATTCCAATCTCACAATTTATAGTCACTTCATCCACTTTATTTACTGTGTTCCTTTAGTCTGGCACAGAGGTGGTGGGATGTGGAAACAAAATGGAGGCAAAAGTCTTTGGTTAGATTCAAAAGGATACTTCTTGTTCCTTCCTCTGTTTTCTGAAAGTTAGTGACTTGCTCAGGTTACTCCAGCTTCAGAGAGCAAATATTAATGTTCAGTGCACAACAGAATCCACAAGAGTTGACTTACATGGAGGTTCTGATCATAAAATGTAGAAGTCAGTAATCGTGCAGTTTGAAATTATTTAAATATGTACCTGTTTCAGTGTCAGCAATTTGCTAAGATCTTAAGACGTGGGAGCAGAAATAGGCCACTCAGCCCATTGAGTCTTCTAAGTGGGATTGTGGCTGATCTGATAATCCTCACTCCACTTTCCAGCTTTTCCCCATACACCCTGATTCCCTTCCTGTTGAAAAATCTGTCCATCTCAGCCTTGAGTAAAAGTTGCCAATGACCTTTTGCAAAGGGGTTGGTCCACAGTCACTGTTGACGGCAGATGTCCATTGGGCATGTTCAAGTTGTACCATCCAACAGAAGATGTTGTATCTCATTGAAAGTGAGAAAAGATGCTGACCAGTAGCATTAAAAGCCTTTTATCTGACAATCCAATTAAAGGGCAACAGATTCATCTGTTTCTACCACATGGAAGGCCATTATCTTGGTTGAATGGCAATGTATAATTATGAGGTGTATACTTCAATGGGCACAGAACCAGCACTTTTGTTGTGTTTCATATTTCTAGCATCTGCAGTTCTTTGTGTTTATTTTTCTATAACATCTTGTTCTGTTCTAAATCTTTAATGAAACCAGGAAAGCAATTTAATTATAGGTCACGTGGAGATTGTAAAATACCGTGTTTTCATTTGAGGTCTAAATGGAATCGAAACAGAAACACCAGTTGATGGTGTTACCTCCCCAACATTAAAGGAACTTGATAACAACAGATGTTGCAGCACTTTAGAGCCTCCCAAGGTGTAAACAGGCTTCACAGTGTTTCTGTGATACCAGCAGACCCATGAGCCTCAGAGCTTTGTGTGCAACATTTGAAGCTTTCATTTTTGTGTTTGGATTATCTCTCAGTTTCAACCTTGAATTTTAATATAAGACAAACAGCAGCTAACACAATAATTTAGTAAGAGACTCCCAGTGTGAGACTGGATATAAAGTAGTAAGGGCAAAACTTTATCAGCCTGAGTTTTTGGTGGTGTCTAGTCATTGTTCTGCCTCACACTGTCATTTGTAACTTTCAGTTGCACGGATGTAGCACCTTTCACTACCTACTGGATGTCTCCATGCACTTTACAGCCAAGGAGTCACTTATTTTTTATTCCTTCACGGGATGTGGCCGTCACTGGGTAGGCCAGCATTTATTGCCCATCCCTAATTGCCCAGAGGGCAGTTATGAGTCAACCATATTACACACTGTTGGAATCTATGCACAATGGGAATCTATGTTTGTTTTGTTGACTGAGAGGTCCCTGAAATCAGGGAGTGCACCCTGATATTTGTGGGAGCTTGCTGTGCACCTATTGGTTTCTGAATTTCCTACATTCCAACCGTGACTATACTTCAGAAGTACTTCATTGACTGGGATATTCCAAAGTGAATGGTGCTATGAAAATGCAAGTCTATCCCTTCCCATTTGTTCTTCGATGTGAAGCATGTGTACAAGTATGAACAGCAATAATTTGGGAAAAGAGACTGAACTCCAATCCCCATCTGTCCCTGATAACCTTTCACCTCCAGCCAAACAAGAATTTACCTACTGTAAACAAAACTGCTGAAGATCACAGTGGGTCAGCCAGCATCCATGGAGAGAGAGCAAGCTAATGCTTCAAGTCTAGATGACTCTTCATCAGAGCTGATGTGAAGTGTGGAGGGGGCAGCGTTTATGCTATAGTGAGGGGGTGGGGGTGGAATGCTGCGGGAGAAAGGATGTTGATAGTTCAGATTAAGCGATTGGAATGTGAGAATGGCAAAGCAATCTTGTGTCTAATTACCAGACTGGAAAGAACAGACAGTCCCACTGGGGTGGGAGGTGGAGAGAGGGTGATAAAGAATGTAACAAGCAAAACTAAAAGAAGGTTCACAATTTGAAGATGTTGAACTCAATATTGAGCCCAAAAAGCTGGAAAGTGCCGAGTGTGAAAATGAGATGTTTTTCCTCCAGTTTGCACTGTGATTCGCTGGAGCACTGCAGCATGCTGAGGATAGACAAGAGGGCATGCGAGCAGGACGATGTGTTAAAATGACCCGCTACAGGAAGTTCGGGGTCAGGCTTGTGCACAGACTGGAGAATTTACCGACTTATCTTAAAAATATTCGATGACCTTTCTTCCACTGCCTTCTGAGGCAGAGCATTGCCCAGAGTCACACAACCCTCTCAGAGAAATTAATTCTCCCCTCGTGTCTGTCTGAAAAGGGAGACCCCTAACTTTAACACAGAGCCCCTAGCTCCGCACTGAGCCACAAGAGGAACCATCCTTTCCACATCCACTTTCTCCAAATCCTTCAGGATTTTACACTCACCAATAAAGTCACCCCTCACTTCTTTGAAACTCCAGGGCAGACCAGTCAGTCAGATAATTTTCTGAAGAAGGGTCCTGACCTGAAACGTCAGCATTCCTGCTCCTCTGATGCTGCCTGGCCTGCTGTGTTCCTCGAGCCCCACACTGTGTTATCCCACACATTCCAGGGATCTCTCTAGTAAACCCCCTGTGAACCGCTCCAATGTACTTACATTCTTCCATGAATAAGGAGACTAAGACTGTACACAGTATTCAAGATGTGGTCTCTCCAATGCCCTGTATAACTAAGGCATGATATCATTATTGTTCAATTCCTTCATACTTTACGCTGGAGACTCAAATGTCATGATGTCATGTAACTGTCTTAAAAGTACACTGTCTGGTTTGGGATCAATATTAAAACACAACATTCACCTTGTCCATTCTGCAACACAATGGCTACAGAATCCAGTGTTGTTTGCTTGGCACAGTGAGCTTTTTAGATCGTGATAGAAATGAGTTTTCTGTCCACAAATTAGACTGAAAGCATTAACATGCTCTGGAAGATCACAGTTATGGTTTCAGCATAAATATTTATTGTTATTAATTATATTCAAACCATTAACTATGATGTTTTGGAGCATGTTAAATTCTTTCAGTCTAGTTTATGGAGAGGAAACTTCCGCCAGCTTGTTCATAATGTTTATAGAGGTGGTCTTACTGTGTAAATTGTGTCATTGAGCTTGTGGTAAACACCATATAAGATTTGTTTGTTACACTTCAGTGACACAATCTCCTTTAATGCTGGAAGTCAGTCATTGTGAACCTTAAGCTTATCCTGTCAGTTTATCAATGTAAATTGAATAATACAGCAGTATTTGACGTTTTAGAACTCAGTCTGCAATCCACTCCTGATAAATCACTATTAATGATAACTCATGTTGAATAACAACAAAAGGATTTGAACTGGTTCGACATCACTGCACAGATTATTGACTTTTCTGAGAAGAGATAGAATAGAATTCAGAATGTCAATACCTTTATTTGTTTAAGACTAATTAAGAGATGGTCGGAATCACAACAAGCAAATAACCAATTAAATTAGCTTTTTAAATGTTTCATTTAATGTTTAGTAAAATTGAACCAATGTGTTTGGAGCTTATACTTGAATTGGGAAGCACCTGGTTTAGGTCATGGTTAGACTTAAAAGGAGCTTCTAGGCAAAATAAATTTAGAACTTCAGTCGTGGGATATGAGTACGGTGTGGGTGTGATAACAGTATGGTGCAGTGGGATATGAGTACAGTGTGGTAAAATATGGGTACAGTGCGATGGGATATGAGTACCGTGCGGTGAAATAGCGGTACGGTGCAGTGGATATGGGTATAGTGCAGTGTGATGTGATTGCGGTGTGGGTAGGACATCAGTATGGCGGGGTAGGATTTGAGTAGGGTACAGTGAGATATCAGTACAGCGCAGTGGGACATCAGTACGGTGCGGTGGGATATCAGTACGGTGCAGTGGGATGTCAGTATGGTGCGGTGAGATATGAGTACGGTACAGTTGGATATGAGTACGGTGCGGTGGGATATGAGTACAGTGCAGTGGGATATGATTATGGTTTGGTGAGATTTGAGTATGTTGCGGTGGAATATGGGTATGATGCTGTGGGATATGAGTATGGTGCAGGAATTATTGGTATGCGCAGTGGGATATGGTATGGTGCGGTGAGATATGTGTATGGTGTGGTGGGATATGGATACAGTGCAGTGGGATTTGGGTATGGTATGGTAGGATATGGATACAGTGCAGTGGGATTTGGGTATGGTATGGTGGGATATGGATATGGTGCAGTGGGATTTGGGTATGGTATGGTGGGATATGGATACCGTGCAGTGGGATTTGGGTATGGTATGGTGGGATATGGATACAGTGCAGTGGGATTTGGGTGTGGTA
>NC_063353.1:47027132-47031516 GCF_021869965.1 Rhincodon typus | reverse complement strand
GGATACAGTGCAGTGGGATTTGGGTGTGGTATGGTGGGATATGGATATAGTGCAGTGGGATTTGGGTGTGGTATGGTGGGATATGGATACAATGCAGTGGGATTTGTGTATGGTATGGTGGGATATGGATACAATGCAGTGGGATTTGGGTATGGTATGGTGGGATATGGATATGGTGCAGTGGGATTTGAGTATGGTATGGTGGGATATGGATACAGTGCAGTGGGATTTGGGTATGGTGTGGTGGGATGTGGATACAGTGCAGTGGGATTTGGCTATCGTATGGTGGGATATGAGTATGGTGCAGGTGGATATTAAACCTTGGGCTAAATGATGAAATTCGAAAAGGTCCACAGATTACAATTTGTAATGAATGAATGGCACAGAATCCCAAAGACCAGGTCGTTTAAACTTCCTGTACTTAATTGTTTGGTAAACAAAATAACACAAAGGGCTGACTGGAGCAGTGCAATGGATACAGTTTACACAAGACTAAGAGAAAACACTTGGATAAGGCACTTATGGGACTGTACAATAAGAGCACAGCTGGGGTTTCAGACAGGTTTCTCAGATAAGGTGGTGGGGCAGGAGGGTGCTGGATGTTCTGTTTGTCACATACACAGTTAGTTGGAACTTGGACATTTGATAAATAGCATCAAATATGCATTTAATGCTGGAGTCAGATGATGATAAATTGAAGACAGCAGCAAAACACAGGAAATCTGAAAGTGATTGTGGAAATCACAGCAAATACAGTTGTGTGTAGTGGAGGATGAGGTGATCATGCCGATGGTGGGGACGAGGAATTGGCCATAATCTCACGTTGGCTGTGCTCTGGTTTGTGGGTCGGTGGCTCATATTTTGGACAAGTCTGTGGGCCACCTGAGGGACAGAGAACTACACACATCAGGAACAGGAGTAGGTCACTTACCTGAGCCTATTCCTGCACGGCTGATCCTGATTGTAATCTCATTCCTACAGATCCCAGATAACCTTAATCTCCCCATGCAGATGGCCTAAAGGCCCTCTGCTTCTTCCTGTCCTGCAGACCCGACCAGCCCCCCGCCACTGACACCCTTATCCACTTAACCAAACTCGTCCTTACCCTTAACAACTTCTCCTTCAACTCCTCCCACTTCCTACCGACAACGGAATGGCCATGGGTACCCGCATGGACCCAAGCTATGCCAGCCTCTTTGTGGGTTACGTGGAACAATCCCTCTTCTGTAGCTACACTGGCCCTAAACCCCACCTCTTCCTCCGTTACATTGATGACTGTATCGCGCCACCTCATGCTCCCATGGGGAGCTCGAACAGTTCATCCACTTCACCAACACCTTCCACCCCAACCTTAAATTCACCTGGACCATCTCTGAAAGATTTCTGACGAAGGGTCCAGACCCAAAACGTCAGCTTTCCTGCTCCTCTGATGCTGCCTGGCCTGCTGTGTTCCTCCAGCTATACACCTTGTTATCCCGGATAACCTTTGACTGGCTTTCCTAGACCAGAGTATATCCTGCTATGTGATAAGAATATTCAGCGGCTCGCTTCCACTGCCATTCCAAAGATTCAAGACCCTCTGAGCGAAAGAAGTTCACACTCTCTCTGTTTTAAGTGGGTGACCCACGATTTTGAAACAGCGACATCAAGTTTTAGACTGTTCCACATAAAGACACATCCTCTTGCCAGCTACCTCATAAAAACAGCCCAGAATCTTCCACATTTCTGTCACATTGGCAGCTCCTTTTCTATACTTCAGCAGATGCTCATCTTTATGAGAACAGCTTGGAGAGGGGAGGGTCAGCCCAGTCACTGTGGGTATAAGTCTGATAAATTACCTCCAAACTTGTAAAGCATTTACATTCTTCCTTAATAACACAACCAATACTGTAAAGTACTGTGCTGTACCTGCTGGACAGTTAGACTCAGGACCCCGTACCAGTGTCAGAGGACATCATCCAGGTCAGCGCCACACACCCATGGACACTGGCATCCAACATATACCATCTGTTGGTGTCATTGTGGCACATTTACAACCCACATACGGTGCCCTTACATCTCTGTCATCACAGTGCTGCTGCAAGGACAGACAGTCTGCCCAGGAACAGACTCCCCGCTCATGTTCTTGACCCAGTGGGGGCCGATGGGGGCCGTGTACGGCCCTGTTTGGGAAATGAGTGCTGCTTGCTGCTGTAACTAACCCGAATGTTTCCCTTCACCCTGAGAATGGGCAGGGTTAGTTATTTTGTTTATTCACAGGATGTGGGCATTGCTGGTGAGTCCAGCATTTATTGCCCACCCCTAATTGTCCCCAGAGGGTAGTTAAAGGTCCACCACAATGCTGTAGGTCTGGAGTCACATGTAGGCCAGATCAGGTAACAAATTTAATGAATGGGTAACATTACTGAACCAGATGGGTTTGTCCAACAATCAACAATAGATTCGTGGTGATCATTAGATTCTTAATTCCAGACTTTTTATTGGGTTTACGTTCCACCATCTGCTGTGGCAGAATTCGAACCAAGGTCCCTGGGACATTGCCTGGGTCTCTGGGTAATGGGTCTAGTGGTAATACCACTGGGCCATCATCTCCCAGTGGTTTCAGTCTGTGAGAGAGGAGTCTACAAGTCTGAGTAATGTGACACCCCTCAATGGACAACAACATCACACAGACAGTGCTGCTCACCTCCCCCCGAACCCTCACCGAAACCCCGCTCCATGCCCTGAAGCTGAAACCGAGCTGTGAGTATGAGACATTCTCTGTGAACCTGGTACATTGACCTACTGTGGGCAAGACACACCCTTCCGCAAAACCTCCAGCCCACACCATCTGACATTATGAGTGACTCTCACCAATGGCTGTGATGCAGTGACAACAATTGGCTGCCTAGAAAGATGGAGCTAAATTTCCAAAATAACAGTCACCCGCCATTGACCCACTGCCCACACATGGTGCTGGAGCTACTCAGTTCACCATCTTTCACCATGAAGCATTGTGTAGTATTAGGGATGGATAGGGTGGCACGGTGGCTCAGTGGTTAGCACTGCTACCTCACAGCACCAGGGACCTGAGCTCAATTCCGCCCTCAGGTGACTGTGTGGAGTTCGCACTTCTCCCTATGTCTGTGTGGGTTTCCTCCGGGTGCTCCGGTTTCCTCCTACAGTCCAGAGACGCACAGGTTAGGTGAATTAGCCATGCTAAATTGCCCATAATGTCCAAGAATATGTAGGCTGGGTGGATTAGTCATGGAAAATGCAGGGTTACAGGGATAGGGAACTGGGTCTAGGTCAGAGGGTTTTTGGAGGGTTGGTTCAGACCAAGTGGGCTGAATGGCCTTGTTCTGCACTGTAGGGATTCTGTGATAGGCTCTATCCCTTCAGTGTTGTAGCTCGACTGGGACTTGCTCTCACAGCTGATGGCGAAGCATGAACAAATCTTACTCACTGTGAGAACTTCTTTATAATGACATTTCACTCGTGCCAACTGTGTGTGCCCTCTGATCCTCTCCTTTTATTCCTTTCCACAACATCTCAGGGCTGCCCTGGGTTCTGCACTTGGGGTGGAGAGAGCCTGCCCCCCAGTGGAGCCTGTTGGTCTTGATGCTTTGGTCAGGTGACCCCAGTGGAGGTGGGGCAGGTGGGGGGACAGAGGGCCCAGGACACTGAGTGTGAGCTGCCTGGAGGGAGGTGCCTCCTCCTCAGTTTGACCTTCCCCAGGGCCTATGTCTGGAGTGCCTTGGAGGGAAACCCCAGAGGGCCTGTGTGTGCCCCCTTTATGGCTGGTTGTGTCCTGGCACATCCCTGTCTCCCTGTGAGAAAGGGGGCACCCTGGGTGAGCTCAAGGTTCCTCGCACCCCTGTCTTGCTGCAGATGGTGCTGAGCGATGGAGTGCGGGACTGTATGGATATCCTGTAGATTCTGAGCCTGCTGGACCTGGCTCTCCATAGCAGTCTGGAGCAACAGAGATCCAACCATGTCACTGCTGTGCTGTCCACTTTGTGTCCCATTTCCCAGTACCCTGTTTCCGCCCCCCCCAACAATAAATCTGCCTCCTGCTTCCTGGTCATACATGTCAATGACATCACTAATGACCAACACCCCAGGCTCCTGCTCTCGAGTCTGTGACTGAGCAAGTGCCTGGTCTGTAGGGTCTCTCTGTTCCAGTGGCCTGAGCATTTCCCCCTTAACTAGCTGCAGAATCTCCATGCAATACCCACCAGCAAGTGCAGCCAACTCTAATGGAGATAAATTACCTTCCAAAGGTTCAGTATCTCTCTGTGTGTATGTGTGTGTGTGTGTGAGAGAGAGAGAGAGAGAGCATGTGAGAGTATGTTCTGTGTGTTTGTGTATGTTCTGTGTGTTTGTGTGTGTGTGTGTGTATGTT
>NC_063353.1:47026647-47027122 GCF_021869965.1 Rhincodon typus | reverse complement strand
GTGTGAGTGTGTTTGCGTGTATGTGGAGCATAGACGTTGGTGCTGGAGAGGGCAAGATGGTGAGGTAACCCGAGTGAGTGGCTGGGCAGCACAGAGGGCATGCAGGGTCCATTGTGATGGGTTTAGGATGGTGGGGGTGAGTGGGAGAAGATGTTTCCGATGACAGTGAGCATGAGCCTTGGTGGGAGGTGGGTGCAGTGGCAGGGGGAGAATGAGTATGAGGTACCAGAGAGATAGAGTGTGGCACTTACATTGATGCATTGGTGAAGGTGACTCTGTTACACTGATGGATGTTTTGTGGGCTGATGGAAGCTGCACTGACCACAATAGGGCACCTCCAACCAGGACAGCGGGCTCTGGTGTCATCGCCTCCCGTGCAGAACCCTCCCTGTGGTATCACCCCGCCCAGCAGAACCCTCCCTGTGCATCACCCCACCCAGCAGGACCCTCCCTGTGCACCACCCCACCCAGCAGG
>NC_063353.1:46979487-47026637 GCF_021869965.1 Rhincodon typus | reverse complement strand
GCCCAGCAGGACCCTCCCTCTGCACCACCTCACCCAGCAGCACCATTGAGCAGTGTGCCATCTCACTCTCTGCCTTGGCTGCATGGGCCTCCGGGGTTTGTACATCATAGCAACTTTTGAATGGATTTGATTTGATTTATTATTGTCACATGTACAGAGACACAGTGAAAAGTATTGTTTTGCATGCTAACCAAACAAATCATATCTTACACAATTACATCAGGGTAACAGAACAGAATGAGAATATATTGTCACAGCTACAGAGAAGGTGCAGAGAAAGATCAGCTCTAATATATGAGAGGTCCGTACATAAGTCTGATAACAGCGGGGAAGAAGCTGTTCTTGAATCTGTTGGTATGTGTTTTCAAACTTTTGTATCTTCTGCCCAATGGAAGAGGGTGGAATGGAATCTAACAGGGGTGGGAGGGGTCTTTGATTATGTTGGGAACAAAAACAGAAGTTGCTGGAAAAGCTCAGCAGGTCTGGCAGTATCTGTGAAGAAAACTTCACAGTTAACATTTCGGGTCCGGTGACCCTTCTGAGGAGTTCTGATACTACCAGACCTGCTAAGCTTTTCCAGCAACTTCTGTTTTTGTTCCTGATTTACAGCATCTGCAGTACTTTCGGTTTTGATTATGTTGGCTGCTTTCCTGAGCCAGTGGGGACTATAGACGGAGGCAATGGATGGAAGGCTGGTTTTTGTGATGGACTGGGCTGTGTTCACGACTCTCTGTAATTTCTTGTGGTCTTGGGCAGAGCAGTTGCCAAACCAAGCTGTGATACATCCAATTAAGATGCTTTCTATGGTACATCTATAAAAATTGGTAAGAGTCATTGTGGGCATTCCAAATGTCCTTAGGCTCCTGGGGAATTAGAGGCGTTGCTGTGCTTTCTTGACTGTATCATTGACGTGGGTGGACCAGGACAGATTGTTGGTGATCTTCACGCCTAGGAACTTGACGCTTTCGACCATCTCCACCCCCGCACCATTGATACAGACAGGGACGTGCCCTCCATTTCGTTTCCTGAAGTCGATGACCAGCTCCTTTGTTTTGCTGACATTGAGGGAGAGATTGTTGTCTCTAAGCTTGACTCTAAGCTGTCTGTCTCTTTCCTGTACTCTGTCTCGTCGTTGTTTAACACCCGACCCACTACATTGGTGTCACCAGCAAATTCGTGAATGGAGTTAGTGCTGAATGTGGCCGCACAGTCTCATGAGTGTATAAGGAGTACAGTGAGGGGCTGAGTACGCAGCCTTACAGGGCACTGGTGTTGAGGATTATGGTGGAAGAGGTGTTGCCGCCTATCCTTACGGATTGCAGTCTGCGGGTCAGGAAGTTGAGGATCTAATTGCAAAGAGGTGGTGCAGAATCCTAGATCTCAGAGTTTGGAGATGAGTTTGGTTGGAATTATGGCATTGAAGGCGGAGCTGGAACTGGAAGCCAAAGCCACGCTCGGTGTGCCAACACTGATGGTCGTGTGCGGAACACTGGCGTGGCTGTGGACACACTGCCCCCAAAGTCCCTGTCTGCAAGGCTGGGCTTTGTCCCCCAGGTCTGTGCCAAATCTCTGTGTCTGTACACAGCGGCTTTCCACTGACTGCCAGCACTTAGGCAGGTGTGAATGGTCTTTTAAATGTGGCCCTGGGGCCAGGAATTCCCAGCAGTGGTGAGTGGGAGAATCACACTAGCATTGGGACAGGAGGACCGCTGTAAGTAGTCAATGGAGTGAGCTTAGGATGGTAATAGGAGAAAGGGCTTGCCGAGAGAAACCCTGAGTGAAACTGAATGAGAATATCACTTCAGGCAAAATATGAGAGGATTCAGGCATTCAGCTCAAGAGTCAGCACCTTCTGTTAGGTTAATTCTGTTGGCTGTTTCATTTATCATGATTATTCTTTGTAGTTTTTTGTAGTCCACCTTCTGGAATTTTTCTTTCAGAATTGTAATGAGGTTATAATGAAATGCAGATCCAATTAAACTGCCATTTGAGCTCATCTAATTGGGCTGGAGCTTCCAATTTTATTTTATTCACCTTTCCCAATAATGAGCACCAGACAATTAAATACACAAAACATAAAGGCTGAAGGCTGCTGAGAACTATCAGCATATAAACATTTCCTGATATTTATACAAAAATTGGCCTTTATTATTGAACCTGCAGGGCTTGTTCAAGGGCCATCAATGTAATGACAGGATAATTCCTTTTGTGATACTGACATAACTTAGGAGAATTTTGACTGAAAACAACAAATGCTGGAGATCACAGCAGGTCAGGCAGCATCCATGGAGTGAGAGCAAGCTAATGTTTCAAGCCTAGAGGAGAATGTTGCTTCTTTATAACGTCTGATAATATTTTATAATTCTTGGCATGTAACACACTCTTCCAGTGTTACACTCACTCTCTTTACCACTTACCCTGGCACCCCTGTATCCTCAATCTATAACTGAGCAATGAAGTCTTATTCCCTGATCCATAATGGGGATGTTCTGACATGAACGTGCGTGTGTCTTTACCATTTTGCACAAAATCTACCAACATTTATCGAAAACAAAATGATCTCAAACACGCAGTTAGCTTAAGTTTACAAACATGCGTTTTCTGTTTCAATCCTGATAAGTGTGAATTGATGTATTTTGGGAGGTCTAATAAGGGAAAGATATATACAATGAATGGTAGGTCCCTAGGGAGTACTGAGGAACAAAGGGCAAAAAAACTGAAAGAACTGCAGATGCTGAAAATCTGGAACAAAATCAGAAATTGCTGGAACATCTCAGCAGGTCTGGCAGCATCTTTGGAGAGAAAACAGAATTAACACTTTGGCTCTAGCACCCCTTCTTCAGAATCAGTTCTGAGGATCACTGGATACTAAATGTCAACTCTGATTTCTCTCCACAGACGCTGCCAGACCTGCTGAGATTTTCCAGCAATTTCTGTTCTTGTTTGAGGAACAAAGGGACCTTGGTGTACAAGTCTATAGATCCCTGAAGGTGTCAGCACAGATAGACAGGGTAGTGAAGAAGGCAGATGGGATGCTGGCCTTCATTAGCCAGGGTGTGGAATATGAGAGCGAGGAAGTCTTGTTACAACTTTATAAAACATTGGTTAGGCCACAGATGGAATACTATGTGCAATTCTGGTCGCATATTATTGGAAGGACGTGATTGCAATGGAGAGGGTGCAGAGGAGATTCAGCAGGATGTTGCCGTCTCAGTTATGAAGAGAGACCGGATAGGTTTGAGGGGCTGAATGGCCTCCTCCTGTTCCCACGTTCCTATTCCAGGAGGGCAGAGTTGCTAACCTGACTACATAGAAGTGTTTTAAGGTCATTCCTGACCATTTCTGTCAGTGCCTTGATGTTTCTTACGTTAGTCAGGCAGGAGAGGCTATATTTATTGGGTTGGAACAAAGAACCAGGATATTCTTTCCATGTAAATGCCAAAGACAACCGTTTTCTGAGAATGCATTATAAAAATGACAGGAAAGGTTTGAAAGAGCTCTGATAGCACAGAAATTAAACAGAATATTCACAAGGGAAAGTGGAGGGCCGAAGGAGAGGAAGAACAACCTTTTTCCTCTGGTTGGTAAGGGGACAGTTGTAGGGTAAAAATGTAAAATCTCACAAAGATTGAAGCGAGAGGTTAAGGTATTTGTTTTATGTAGAGGATTGCTAGGAATATCCAACTGGAAGTGGCGGCAGGAGCAGAATCGATAATATTTCTAAAAGGGGAATGGATTTATATATCACCTTCCAGCAACTCTAGTGCCCAAAAACACTTGACAGCTCATGAAGCGTGCTTGAATGGCCTTCCGTGTTGCAAAAGTAGAAGACTGTAAGGAAAAGTAAATTTTGACTCATTTGTTCTTTTTAGACCTGTGCATGAACGGACCTGAGGTGAAATATGTCTTTTAGATCTCCCCAGTCCTTCACTTCTGCTGTGTTCATTGGTTGAGTCCAAGTTTGTATCCATATGTTCTAAGTTTACCTTTTATTAACTTGTATCTATATCGTTGGGCCGTATTTTCTTTCTGTTCTTTTGAAGTGATATCCTGGTTTTACCTTTATCAGTGCCATTTAGTCTCCTGTACTCTGATGGAGTGAGATTAACTAATCTGTTTTTAGACTGTAACGTTTAAACTGTTCCAGACTTTCTTTTGTTTCCTTTGTACTCAGAGGTAACTTCGGGGAAACTTTACAAGCTTAAAGAGAGTGAGGCTCTTCAGCCCTTTCTGTTCTGTGCTGTACTGTACTGCCCTGATTAAAACAAATGCCAGTCAGTTGTCAATTTGGATACAAGCCAGAGCCAGAGAGTCCCCCGTCCCTGGATGTGTTGAATAACATGTCGAATGGGTGGATCCAGTCTTGCGTGTGATAGAGTTCATTAACTACTCAGATCTACAGCTGAGGTCCTAACTGTTTAGTTCTGCTTTGGACCACCACCAAATTAACTAAGCGAACAATGATTAGCAAGCACTGGGGGCAGGGCAACAAGACCAGAAGTGAAGGAAGAGTATGGGAAGAAGGAAGGGTTAAATTAAAGTGGAGTTGGAAGGTAGCCCAGCTCCCTGCACTACCAAGCTCACTCTCAATGCCTCAAGGCTGATGGTGCACACCGTGCCCACTCTCGCTCTTTCTCCAAGGACATCCAGCCACGAACATTACGCAGAAGAAATGCAGGTGGTCAGGAATTCCGGTTGCCTCCCAGCCCTGCTGCCTGGACTTCTTGATGCTGTTCCCCTTTCATATTTACACAGTCGATCAACCCCAGTCACTTTAGTCCTTGTTATATTAGAATAAATAATTTCAATTGTCACATTTCAGAAGAGAATGTTTTGTGCCTGTACTGTCCAGTTGAGCAAGGCCTTGTATGATATCAACACCCTATAGCCTGAAGTCTTAAGCTCCACCTCTGGCAGTCCTACCTCACTGCGACTATTACTGAAAACCTGTTCCTTCTAGCAGCCTTTGAAAGGCCTTGCCAACCTCCAGTAACTTCAACTCCTCACTATCTGCACTATCTCCCTGCTCAACATTCCTGTTGGCCTAATGGGATTCTGCTGGCATCCATTGTATCAAAGTCAGAATTTTTAAAATGTTTTCATTTGTAGGACATGGGCCTTGCAGATTAGTCTTGGATTTAATTCCCCAGTCACACATCTCCCTCCTTCCTTTATCTCTGCACTCCCTCAAAATCTCCTGTTTATCTTCTTACTTTCCAAACCTCTAATGCTATGCATTCTTGGCCAAACCTCTCCATGCACTACCTGTACCCCCTGCAGTTCCATCCCTCAAATCGCCATCTCGCTGCTTCCTCCTCCATGAATTGAAGTCACCAAAAATGAGCAAGAAGGGAGGCAATTGATATGTAGGCGCCCATCGCAAGGGGGTTTGAGCCAAGGACTAAGATATCTTGCTGTAGTTGTACAGAGCCTTGGACAGACGTCACCTGGAGTGTTGTGTAGTTTTGGTCTCTTTATCTGTGGAAGGATGCACTTGCCACAGAGGACAGTGGAGGCTCACCAGGTAAATCCCGGGGACGGTGGGATTATCTTATGAGGAGTGATTGAGAAAACTGAGCCTGTCATCTCTAGAGTTTTGAAGGATGAGAGGTGATCTTATTCACAATCAGAAAATACTTACAAGGTGTGACAGGGTGGATGCAGGCAGGATGTTTATCCCCTGAAGGTGACTCTAGAACCAAGAGTCTAATTTCAGGACAAGGGGCAGTCCATTTCACAGAATCACAGAATTGTTACAGTGCAAATGGAGGCCGTTCAGCCCATCTCTCCTGGCTCTTCAAACAAGCATCATTAGTGAGTGCTAGTCTCCTACATCTCCCCCATGCTTTTGCATGTCATTTCTATTCAAATCATCATCCAATACCCCCCTTGATTGCCTCACATGAACCTGTTTGCACAACATTCACAGGCAATGCATTCCAAACCCTCACTACGCGCTGTATGTTTTTCCTTATGAGACACACAGAAATTGCTGGAGAAACTCATTATGTTGCCAGCAATTGTGGAAAGAAAGCAGAGTTAACACTTTGAGTTCAGTTACTCTTCATCAGAACTCTGCTTTCTTCCCACTGATGCTGCCAGACCTGCTGAGTTTTCCAAGCATTTACTGTTTTTGTTTCAGAATTCCAATGTCCGCAGTTCTCTGTTTTATTTCCCTCATTTCAAAGTTCACTTAAAATCGATATTCTGTGATTCTTGTTCTTTTTACAAGCAGGAACAGTTTCTGTCTGTCTGCTCTTTCCAGCACACTCATGGTTTTGAAAATCTCTATCAGATCTCCTCTCAGGCTTCTTCTCTCCACAGAGAACAGTCCCAACTTCTTCAGTCTATTCTAGCCTCAGAGCTGAAGTATAAAGACTGAGGATGAAGACAGATTTCTTCATTTGGTGGGGGAGGCAGGCAGGGGGTCAGTCTTTGTAATTCTCTACCTCAGAGGGCTGGGGAGACTTTGTCATTGAGTACATTCATATATTGATTGATTTATTGTTGTCACATGTACCAAGAATTAATTTTAAAATACTTAAGGAAAAAGACAAAACTGGTCCACAGGTTCACGTTCTAAATTTGGGCAGAATGAATTTTGATGGAATTAGACAGGAGCTTGCACGGGTTGATTATTGTTTGCAGGCAAAGGGACCTCTGGTAAGTGAGAGGCCTTTAAAACTGTGATAGCTGGAGTTCAAGGTCTATATGTTCCTGTGAGGGTGAAGGGCAAGGTTGGCAGGAGTAGGGAAGCCTGGATGTCAAGAGATGTTGAGGCTTTCTCCAGAAAAAAGAAGGAGGCATGGCTCAGGTACAGGCAGCTGGGATCAAGGGAATCCCTGGAGGTATATAGGGGATACAGGAGATAACTGAAGAAGGAAAAGGGGACACGAGGTAGCTTTGGCTGAGAAGATTAGGGTGACTCCAAAGAGATTCTTTAAGTACATTAAAGGAAAAAGAATAACTAGAGAGAGAATAGGACCCCCTCAAGGACCAAAGTTGCAATGTATGTGTGGAACCGTAGGAGATGGGTGAGGTCCTCAATGACTATTTCTCCCTCTGTGTTTACAGTGGAGAAGGACATGAAGACTTGGGTACTTGGGGAAGTTAATGGCGATATCTTTAGGACAGTCTATATCACAGTAGAGGAAGTATTAGAATGTATGAAGATGGATAAACTTCCTGGTCCTGACCAGATATATCCAAGAACCCTTCAAGAGGCTAGAGAGAAATTGCTGGGTCCCTGGCTGATATATTTGTATCATCGTTAGCCACAGGTGAGGTCCCGGAAGACTGGAGGTTAGCGAATGTTGTGCCCTTATTCAAGAAGGGCTGCAAAGAAAAGGCTGGGAATTATAGACCAGTAAGCCTAACATCTGTGGTAGGTAAGTTACTTGAGAAGATTCTGAGGGATAAGATATACATGCATTTAGAAAGACAGGGTTTGATTAGGAATAGTCAGCATGGCTTTGTGTGTGGGAGATCATGCCTCACAAATTTGTCAGAGTTCTTTGATGAAGTGACCAGGAAGGTTGATGAGGGCAGGGTGGTATACATAGTCTGCATGGATTTCAGTAAGGCCTTTGATAAGGTTCCACATGGTAGGCTGCTCAGGAAGGTTAGATCACATGGAATCCAAGGAGAGCTAGGAAATTGGATACACAATTGGCTTGACGGTAGGAAGCAGAGGGTAATAGTGGAAGGATGCTTGTCGGACTGGAGGCCTGTGATTAGTGGTGTGCCTCAGGGATCAGTGCTGGGCCCATTGCTGTTTGTTGTCTATATCAATGATTTAGATGAGAATGTACAAGGCCTGATTAGTAAGTTTGCGGATGACGCTAAAATAGGCGGTATTGTGGACAGTGAGGAAGGTTATCAGAAATTGCAGCAGGATCTTGATCAGCTGGGGAAGTGGGCCGAGAAATGGCAATTGGAGTTTAATTTAGATAAGTGTGAGGTGTTGCATTTTGGAAATAAAGGTAGGAGTTTTATGGTGAATGGTAGGGCCTTACGGAATGTAGTGGGACAGAGGGATCATGGAGTTCAGGTGCGTGGTTCTCTGAAAGTGGAGTCACAGGTAGACAGGGCAGTGAAGAAGGCTTTTGGCACACTAGCCTTCATCAGACAGGGCATTGAGTGTAGAAGTTGGGAAGTTATGATGCAGTTGTACAGGACGTTGGTGAGGCTGCACTTGGAGTATTGTGTTCAGTTTTGGTCACCTTGCTACAGGAAAAATGTTATTAAACTGGAAAGAGTACAGAAGAAATTTACAAGGATGTTGCCAGGACCCAAGGGACTGAGTTATAGGGAGAGGTTGGACAAGCTGGGACATTTTTCTTTAAAGCATAGGAGACTGAGGGGGAATCTTATAGAAGTGTATAAGATCATGAGAGGCAATGGATAGGGTGAATGCACTCGGTCTTTTTCCCAGGGTTGGGGAATTGAGGACTAGAGGGCATCAGTTTAAGGTAAGAGGGGAAAGAATACATGGGAACCTGAGGGGCAACTTCTTTACACAGAGGGTGGTACGCATATGGAATGAACTGCCAGCGGAAGTGGTTGAGGTGGGTACATTAACAACATTTAAAGGGCATTGGGACGAATACATGAATAGGAAACATTTGTAAGGATATGGACCAAGTGCAGGGAAATGGTGTTCGCGTGGATGGACATTTTGGTCAGCATGGTCCAGTTTGGGCCGAAAGGCCTGTCTCCGTGCTGTAGGATTCTCTGACTCTATACAGTGAAAAGTGTTGTTTTGTGTGCTGTGCAGGAAGGTTGTACCATGCAAAGTGTATCTGGGTAGCAGAACAGAGTGCAGTGATACAGCCGTAGAGAAGGTGCAGGGAGAGAGATCAACATTAACATTTGAGAGGTCAGTTCAAGAGTCTGATAACAGCAGGGAAGAAGCTGCTATCTCGTCCTGAATTTCCCAACCTTTGGGAAAAAGACCGAATGCATTTACTCTATCCGTTGCTTCTCTTGGATCTGTTTGTACAGCTACAGTGCATGGACTGCAGTGGTTCAAGAAGGCACCTTCTGAATGGCAATTAGGGATGGGAGACAGGCAATAAATGCTGGCCAGCCAGCAAGGCACACGGTGAATAAGAAAAAAATCATGAACTGTATCCTTTCTCATTGCCTCACCCTTTTATACTTTCTGCCCAATGGAAGAGGGTGGAAGAGAGTGTAACCGGGGTGAGAGGGGTCTGTGATTATGTTGGTTGCTTTCCCAAGGTAGTGGGAAGTATAGACGGTGTCAATGGATGGAAGGCAGAAATCAATAGTTTTCTTGAGACTAATGACATCAAGGGGAATGGGGATACTGCAGGAAGGTGAGGTCGATGATCAGCCATCATCTAGAACAGTGGGACAGACTCAATGGCCTGAATGGCCTAGTCCTGCTCCTGTGTCTCTCCTTCTTGAAATCAATCAACAATGCAATATCTTACCTGTAACCAGTGGCTGTCAGGAGAGTTCAGATGGATGGAGGGGAACAAACTACAGCGGAGGGGTGAGGATGCGGTTGGGGGTCAATTGTCACTTTCCTAAGGAACAGTTTTCATCGTTGAGTTATTCTGCCACTGAGGAATCCTCAGTGATAGCCCTCAGATTTCACAGTGAAATTGGCTGCTCTGCAGAATGGGCACAGACTAGCTCTATTTGTTTTCCCAGCTCACATCAAACACAAAGAAAAATTGTCTGATACAAGCCACTGACTTTAATTATCCTGAAATAGATTGGGCATCAGTTTGATTTTGTTGACTCCATTGAGAGGTGTAAGGAGCAGGATTGATGGAGTTAGTGTATTCAATCCTAGTCAATTGAACAGTCAGTAGTAAATCCTAACCAGTCTGAAGTTGGTGAATATTTAAAGGTGCTGATGACACAATGCGGTTTTGTTAAGGAATGCAAACAGAAGAATCAAAATTATCGAGCTCCAAAGACTGGACTCTTTTGACAATGCTAAAGTGTTACAACAGTGCGAACTGCCGACAAGTTGAATTTGTGTTGAAGTTGTTTACTAGAAAATGAGGATGTGTTTGAAGGATTGTAACTAAAAGCAAAGAAGAGCAGTGCATTCCTCAGAGCCAAGAAAATCAACAAGAAAGGGGGGTTCAAACTTTGCAACTGCTTTATGGCATTCAAAATGGACAATGAATGGAAAGGAAATTGAATTTTTAAGGAAAGTTAAATACTATCATGAGAAAGTGGAGAAGCATATCCGAGTGATTGAGCACCAGGAATAACCTCTGAAAATATTGGGGACAATCTGGAGAGAAAGAGAGAGAGAAATTGGAGTTTTGGTAAATATAATGAAAGAGCTGTAGAAAAACTCAAATTTCCGTTCCTGAGGTTGGGATTGCCGAAGAGGGAGAAATTCACATTCTGCAAACACAACCTTTAACCCTGGCCACCGGCACATCCCATTTTCAGATGCGGGTAGACTGATTGCTGGGCCGGGTGACCTGGGAAGAGTAGAGGAGACCTCCAGCTCTCAAGTCAGGTTTGGGCAGAAAGCCCCGCCTGCTGACTTAAAATAAAGGTTAAAACATAAAAAGCCTTTCCTGCTGTCATTCCTTTCACTGTCTGTGCCCTATCCATACCAAAACATGCTTTGTAATCTCCCCCAGACCCCCAGGTCTCTACTCCAGAGTGTGGTGGATGTCAGGACACTGGATTCATTTAAGGAGGAGACAGATTTTTAATTAGTAACAGCTTAAAGGGCTATGGAAAATGGACGGAAAATAGAGTTGAGGCCAAGATGAGATCAACCTCACTGAATGGCAGAGCAGATGTGAGGGGCTGAATGGCCTTCTCCAGTTCTTAGTTCTTACGTAACATTCAGGCTTTGCTGGCTATATCAGTTACAATACAGCAGACAGCCATTCTGTTTCATAGTCCCTCCCTGGAAGGTTCCCAACATGAGTCCCTCGTATTTTGCTTTCTCCAGCTCCCAATCTGCCACCAGGAAGATCCAGCCCTTAGAGTCTTCCAGCAATCAATAAACACGAGAAAAACCTGTTACACATGAGTTGATGCAGTGAAGTAACCCAAGCTACACCTTCTGACTCAGTTCCTATCAGCAAATTAGTGAAACCAATACATTTAGAAGCAGGTTTCGACATCAAGATGATAAACTGAGGATGTGAGAAGGGTCAGCAGGATGCTGCTGCTCACTGTGGTGAGTTTCATTTCAGTTGGAGGTGGGTTATTAAGGACCATGATTAGAGACACAATCCATAGTCATTTGTCTAAATTGAACCCAATCAATGGATGAGCTTAGATAGGACAGGTCTCGCCAGACAAAGCTGTTGGGTATTTATTTGAGGAGGTCACAGAAAATGTTGATGGGGTTGATGGTGTTGATGTTTAGCTATTTGGCAATTCCTAAAGCATTTCTGAATGACCCTTGCCAGATACTTGTCTGAGCCACAAAGAATTGTGAGGGGAGGCAGAATAGATTATGTTTGAGTGTAGAAAATGGAAAGCAGTTCCTGTGAGAAATGTTCATATTGGAATGCTGTAATTAGTAATGTGCCCACACGAATCAAACCTAAATCTGCTCTTTCTCCTAATCTTCTTTAATGACTTGATGCAGGGATAATAAGTACCAAATCTGCAATCACATTATAGAAAATTGTTTGGGAAAACTAACAGAGTAGTTAAGATGCAGAAGCATCTGTGTAAGGCAGAATATCTGAGCAGATGGTTTCAGGTGATTGATTAACATTTTTTGGAGTGTAATTTAGTGGCAGAGGCAGCCTTTAGAATATGTTACACATTACCACTGGTCACTGTTTTTCAGATTTCTGTCTTTTGTTCAAGTTCTGTTGAGTCTTCAACTGGGATTTTGCAAAGTTTGTGATTTTTGGTACATTTCTGATGAACAGGATTGAAGAAATGCCACCCAGTTTGCAGATATTTGGCAAATCTTTTGTCTACGCCCAGAAATGATAGATTGGTACAGAATGGAAAGATGATGTTCAACACATCGAGTCAGTGCTGGTTCTGTTTGTAAAAGCAATCCGCTCAGTCTGGATCCTCCACTTTTCTCCAAAATCCCTACCATTTGTTTTCCCTTGGATTTGTATCTAATTCCCCTTTGAAGGCACATTTTTAGATCTGTGCCCACTGCTTAATCAGACAATGGATTCAAAAACAGAAAATGCTGGAGAAACTCAGCAGGTCAGGCAGCATCTGTGGAGAGAGAAACAGAGCTAATGTTTCGAGTTCAGTGACCCTTCTTCAGTTCTGTCGAAGCATCCACAGTCTTGTGGATTCAAAGCCCCAGCCTCTTATGACAATCAAAAGCTTCTTATCACTCTGCCTCTGGTTTCATTGATAACCTCTGTATTCTGATTCTCGCTCCTTCAGCCAATGGAGACAGTTCCTATTTGTTTATTAAGTCTAAACTCTTTCAGTATTTTAAACTCTTCTTTCAGTTCTCTTGTTCGCCTTCCTTGCTGGAATCTCAGCGTTTCCAGTCTTAATAAAAGTAAAACAAAAACTCTTATGCATGCATTGGCACAAAGTGATTGTAATTCTCCAGAAATGAACTCATAGAATCCTTACAATGGGGAAATAGGCCATTCAGCTCATCAAGTATGCACAACCCTCTGAAGAGCAAGCCACCCTATCCCTTTAACCCTGTATTTCCCATTGTTAATCCATCAAGCCTACACATTCCTGAACACTACAGGCAATTTCCCATGGCCAATCCATCTAGCCTGGGTATCTTTAGACTGTGGGAGGAAACCGGAGCACCCAGAGGAAACCCACGCAGACACAGGGAGAATGTGCAAACTCCACACAGACACTTAGCTGAGGGTGGAATCAAACCTCAGTCCCTGGCGCTGTGAGGCAGTAATGCTAACCTCTGAGCCACCGTGCTGCCAGAAAAGAAGGACTTGCATTTATGTAAGGCCCCCTTCCATGACCACTGCTGTTTTTGCCACATAGTCAGTCACTATTGAGCTGTAAAGGGTTGGTTAGATCAGTTGGTTGGATGGATGCTTTGTGATGCTGACTGATGCCAATAGCGTGGGTTCAATACCTGCACAAGGCAAGGTTACCATGAATGGTTCTCCTTAACCTTGCCTGCAGTGGCTCTCTCTCGCTGTAAGGAGAGCTGGGACTGTGATAACTTTACCTTAAAAGAAACACAGCAGCCAGTTTTTTTTTGATTATTTGTTCAACGGATATATGATCACCTGCAACACCAACATTTGTTGCCTATCCCTAATTGCTGTTGAACTCAGTAGTTGCTAGGTATTAATAGAAGGCAGGTAAGAGTCAACCACACTTGTATGGTTCTGGAGTCACACATAGGCCAGACCAGGTAAGGACAGCAGATTTTGTCATGTCCAAATAAACACAGCCTTAGAAAAACTTGCTGTCTACAGATGTATGAGTCAAACAAAGCACATGTTTACTGGCTCCATCCCCACCTCCTTGACCTGTCCGTCTCCTCTCCACCTATCTGCTCCTTTATCCATCTTCCATCCGCCTCCCCCTCTCTGTCTATTTATTTCAGAATCCCCTTCCCCTCCCCCATTTCTGAAGAAGGGTCCAGACCCGAAACGTCAGCCTTCCTGCTCCTCTGCTGCTTGGCCTGCTGTGTTCATCCAGCTGTACACCTTCTTACTCACACAGGTTTACATCTGTTTCTGTGGCTTGTTTTTTCTGGTCCAGACCTATCTAACACCTTCAACATTCACACCCCTCACCACCAGTACACTGTACAAGAAGCAGGCCGCGTCTATAAGTTGCTGTTCAGTATCTCACCGAGCCTCCCCCAACAGCACTTTTCAAAGCCCCAGCCTCTAGTGTTTAGAAGGACAAGGGCAGCAGATACTCCAGCACCTCCAGGGCTTCTCTAAACCACACAGCATTGTGACTTGGAGCCGTATCGCTGTTCCTTCTGTATTGCTGAATCAATATCCTGGGACTCCCTTTCTAAAAGCACTGTGAATGTCCCAAAGCTATGATCATCTATGACCTTATTGAATGGCAGAGCAGACTTGAAGGGCTGTATGGCCAACTTACCTTTTTAATTCACTCTTGGGATACAGGTATCACTGGGTGGACCAGCATTTATTGCCAGTTCCTGGTTGCCCATGAGAACATGAGTGGTCTTCTCGAACCGCTGCAGTCCTTGTGCTGTAGGTAGACCCCCAATGTTGTCAGGGACAGAATTCCAGGATTTTGAATCAGTCAGGATGGTGAGTGACTCGGAGGGGAGCTTGCATGTGGTGGTGTTACCATGTATCTGCTGCCCCTTGTCCTTCTGGATGGAAGTGGTCGTGGGTTTGGAAGGTGCTGCCTGAGGAGCCTGGGTGAACTTCTGCAGTGCATCTTGTGGACTTTAGGGAGTGGACCTTTTGTAGATTTCTCAGAATTGGTCTTTTTATAAGTTCCTATATTCCAAGGACTGCATCAGTTCCCAAATGGGTCTGAGCATCACCTTCTCGAGGGCAACTAGGGATGGAGAATAAATGCTGGCCCAGCCAGCATTACTCACATCCATGAATAAATAAATGACGGAAATGTTGCTGAGCTGAAGCCTGAGTCTTTAGTTTGAAGGTTACCAGTTCCTTTTTATGTTAATAAATTATTGAGGAAGAAAGCAGATTCTCATAGAATAAACATGAAGCCACTTACAGCCCACCCCTCGTATTGTTACTGACCCTCAGATTGTGTTCCAGATGTGCCATTCAAGTATCAGGTGACAAGGAAGTAGCTCAGGACAATAGAAAAGGATAAAATCACATCAAAGCATGTTAAACATTTTTGCTCATGAGGGTGACTGGAAGGTTAATCATGACCCAGATGGACTGAATGGCCTGGTCTAATTTCCTTACTGCTCATTCTGTTTCTAACAATATCATCACCTTTAAGGATAATGGACAGTTGAAAGTTCTCAATCGTGTACAATCAGAACAGAAAGACAATTTTCTTTTTCAGTATATTTTACCAAGCCCATAATTTGGTGCTGATGTGAGTCATTAATGTTTCTTTTAAAGTACTGCAGCTCACAAGCTGGTAATCACAGCAAAGAGATGCTGGATATATATATAAAGCATATATTCCAAAAAAATTAGCATTTCACACACTGTGACAGCTGGAAATATGGTGCAGTGATTATCACGGAGACCACAGATGATACTGCCTGAATTATAATAAGGGCTAAAGATCACAGTTTTTAATTAGCAGTGTGGTAGATTATTAGCTGTCCTTGCATTGGCAATGATTAGAGCCTCCTGCACTGTGTTAGTGACAAACATTAGTACAACACAGGTACCCTACACATAGAGCACAGGCCCTGCCTCCTGCTGCTGTTTGTCCTTTTCCTCAAAAACTATTAATGATTTAATAATTACTGGCATCAGATTTATGATTATTATCTCGAGCGGGTGAATCCACTTAGGTCAATTCCAAACTGCATCAATCGGCAAAGACTTCCATATGTTGTTGTGCACGAGGCAATAAGTTGTTGTGACTGAATGCTTGCAAACCCATTTGGTCTTTTGTACAGCGAGGTTTGATTCCATCCTGTGCCATTCTCCTGCATGGCACGTTGTATAATAAATAACACTTTGTGGTACAAATTGAACGTTTTCCTTCATTATCCCACCTCCATCAACACTAGCCCTTCCCCTCATCATATTTAGAATGTGTCTTTTCTGTAGCTTTAGCTGCAGGGTGCTTCCTGATCAAATCATTGCAGCAAAAGCTTCTGTCAAGTGAACTGACATTTGTGTTAGAAATTCAGTTCCCTTACCTCGTTCTGCTGGAGATTATAAGAGGAAGGAAACTCTGGAAGTAAAGTGCGATAAGTCACAAATACGTCACCCTCACTGAATACCATAATTGAGGAGTTATTTCTCTAGAGAGAGCCTAAGATTTGGTGACTCGCTCTGTGCAGATTTGCGTTAATTCTTGGCATTAGACGAACATTAGGTGTGGGGGAGTTAAGCTTCAGGGAGAATAGGTTCGCATATTCGCCAGGGCTTGGCTTATCAGAGGGTCACACAGAAGGAACTGACCAACTGTTCGTTGGTTATAGATGAGGAAGGTCAACTTTGTTCAGCTCTTCAAAAAGGTTCCCCAATATTTCACCATTAAAGCTTCTGGAATTGCTCCAGAGTTTTTACCGGATAACCTGAGAAAGGAGTTTTAAAATCATTTCTTCATGGGATATGGGCATCACTGACTAGGACATCATTTATTGCTCATCCCTCATTGCCCAGAGGGCAGATAATGAAGGAAAACTGTTCACTTTGTACCACAAAGTGTTATTTTATCATCTGTGGTCTCCATGATAATCACTGCACCATATTTCTAGCTGTCACAGTGTGTGAAATGCTAATTATTTTGAAATATACATTTTATGTATATCCAGCATCTCTTGCTGTAATTACAGGCTTGTGAGCTGCAGTATTTCATAAGAAACATTAATGACACACATCAGCATCAAATTACAGGCATGGTATTGCTGTAGGTCTGGAGTCTGGCGTCACACGTAGGCCAGACCAGGTAGATTTCCTTCCCTAAAGGACATGAGTGAACCAGATCGGTTTTTCCAACACCTGTCAATGACCTTATAGAGGCTCAGAAAATCATGAGGGGTATGGATAAGGTGAATAGCAAAGGTCTTTTCCCTGGGGTGGGGGAGTTCAAACCAAGTGGGCTTACTTTCAAGGTGAGAGAAAAAAGATTTAAAAGGCACCTGAGGGGCAACTTTTTCCACACAGAAGGTGGTTTATATGTGGAATGAACTGCCAGAGGAAGTGGTAGATGCGGGTACAGTTACAACATCTAAAATGCAAACAGACAGATACATGAATAGAAATGGTTTAAAGGGATAGGGCCAAATGCAGGCAAGTGGGACTAGTTCATTTTGGGAAATATGATCAGTATGGATGAGTTGGACTGAAGGGTCTGTTTCTGTGCTGTATGAATCTATGACAATGGTTGCATGGTCATCAAGAGCCTCTTAATTCCAGATTTTTCTTGAATTCAAATTCCACCATCTGCCATAGTGAGATTCAAACTTGGGTCCCCAGAATATTACCTGGGACCCTGGACTAAAGTCTAGCAATAAAACCACTAGGCATAGCCTCCTAAAACTGATATGTCCTAAAATCAGTTCTGAATTTCCCTTGTATCAGTTTGAGCCTTACTTTATTTCCCGTGACAATTTAAATTTGAAGTAATACTGCAGACTTATCTTCACATGTCTATACACCTCATTAGGTTTTCACAAAGACTGAAAAGCTTGAAGTTGTTCAATTTTATAGTTCACAGTGTTGATATTAAAGGGATGGTAATGTTGGAGGTTTTGTTTCAGAACTTGTAGTCCAGAGGCTCGGTCTAATTCTTTAGCACTTAGTCACCACAGTTTCTGAGAAATTTAACTTAAATAGACCTTGAATTAAAAAACAGCTGCTTTCAGTAATGGTGACCATGGAATTCTAATAGTGTTATTACAAAAAGCAAATCTGGTTCATCAATATCTTCCAGGAGAGAAAATCTGCTGCCCATCTCCAGCCTAACCTACCAGTGACTTTAGATCCACAGCAATCTTGTTTCTTCGTGACTACCTGTGAAACAGCCAATTTGGGGTAGGAATTCAAGTGTGAAACTGATAGCAAAGTGCTGATTTTCACTTCGATTAGATAGTCATTTTAGTATCATTTTACTACTTAAGAAGCATTTTCCCCAAATTTCTGAAATCCAATGAGTGGCTTGTCACCACCTCCTCAAGGGCAAGTAGGAATAAGCAATATCATAGAATCTGTACAGTATGGAAGCAAGCCATTCGGCCCATCAGGTCCACACTGACCCTCTGAAGAGCAGCCCACCCAGACTCGCTCCCCTACCCAAGGGGCAGGAAAGACAACGTTTTGGGCTGAAAGCCTTCATCAAGACTTGGGGGGCAGGGCGGGAGGAGCCCAGAAATAAATAGAGAGAGGGGGTAGGGCTTGGGGAAGGGTAGGTGGGATGCAGATAGGTGGATGCAGGTAGGGGGTTATTGTCCTTGGCCAGTGGGAAGGGTGGAGCAGATAGGTAAGTAGGAAGATGGACAGGTTAGGTTAGGTCAGGGAAGCGAGGA
This sequence comes from Rhincodon typus, assembly GCF_021869965.1. Classification (NCBI taxonomy): domain Eukaryota; kingdom Metazoa; phylum Chordata; class Chondrichthyes; order Orectolobiformes; family Rhincodontidae; genus Rhincodon; species Rhincodon typus. The sequence goes on along the minus strand of NC_063353.1, from coordinate 47,008,516 downwards.
GCAGTAGGAGGGCTGGACATGGAATAAGGCTAGGGGTGGAGAGATTTTGAAGCTGGTGAAGTCAGTATTGAGGCCATTGGGCTGTGGGCTCCCAAGGCAAAATATCAGGTGTTGTTCCTCAGTTTATGTTTGGCCTCGTGCTGATGGTGGAGGAGGCCAAGGGTAGACATGTCATCACGGGAGTGGGAGGGGTAGTTAAAGTGGATGGAAACTGGAAGGTCAGGTTGGTTGGTGTGTGCAGAGTGCAGATGCTCGTGAATCAGTTCCCCAGTCTGCGTTTGGTCTCCCCAATATAGAGGGGACCACATCGAGAGCAACGGAGTAGATGAGGTTAGATAAAGTGCAGGTGCATCTCTGCCAGATTTGGAAGGATTGTTTGGGGCCTTGGATGGGGGTGAGAGGGGAAGTGTAGGGGCGGGTGTAGCACCTGCTGTGATTGCAGGGAAAGGTACCAGGTGTGGTGGAGAGGTTGGTGGGGAGTGTAGAGCTGACGAGGGAGTCACAGAATGAACAGTCCCTGCGGAAAGCAGACAGGGGTGGGGAAGAAAATATCTTTTTGGTGGTGGGGTCTGATTGTAGGTGGCAGAAATGTCAAAGGATGATGCATCGGATTTGGAGGTTGGTGGGGTGGTATGTGACGACTAAGGGGACTTTATCCTTATTGTTGTTGGGAGGTAACCTCCTACCTTAGGGAACGGAATTTCCCCTCATCTGCAATTAAGGATGCCCTCAACCATATCTCCTCCATTACCCACACTTCTGCTCTCAGACCCCCTCCCCGCAACAATAATCACATCTGGAGCACAGCACTTCACATCTGCCTTTAAAATAAGAAAAAGTTAGGATTTGAACTACCTTCTCAAAATATTTTTTTTTCGGTGGGGTGTGACAATGGGGAGGGTCTGGTCTGGTCTGGTCCTTAACAGCGTATCATGTCACATTTTATACCTTCAAGGTAAGTGTGGCTATAAATAACCTTTATTTCAATTCACAAAAGCTAGAACAGTTTAACAATAACAAAAACAGAAATTGCTGGAAAAGCTTGGCGGGTTTGGCACAATCTGTGTAGAGAAATCAGAGTTAACGTTTTGGGTCCAGTGACCCTTCTTCAGACCTTCTGAGGAAGGGTCACTGGACGTGAAATGTTAACTCTGATTTCTCTCCACAGATGTTGCCAGACCTGCTGAGCTTTTCCAGCAATTTCTGTTTTTGTTCCTGATTTCCAATATCCACAGTTCTTTCGGTTTTTATCTGGAACAGTTTATGTTGGGACAAATTACTGTGAGAGAAAGAAAACACAGTAACTTCACACAAAATGTTTTGATCACAGACACCAATAAAACACAAATTTTGTCTCTAACAGGCATGAATGACAAAATGTTGATACAATGTGTTTCATCAATTATTTTTTGTTTTTGGGACTGATTTGTTTGCTAGTAATAATCTGTGTGCATCCCTCTGCAATTATATCTCATCTATACAGTTCTGTGTGCAAATAGCTAAAAATAAATGCACTTATAAATGAAAGTCATGTAATTCCTCTACAAGTTAGATGGGTTTCATTTAATAGTGTGGTTTACCTGTAGGTATACAGATCCGTGTGTCGATGTGGTTTGTATGAAAGTAATTACAATAGATGTCAGTGGAGATTCTAAGAAACCAGAGGTGACTTTGTGGTCATTGTGGATTTAGCATAAAAAATTCTTGATGATAGAACATTTTGGGGACCTGTTTTTATTTTTAATTTGCTGCCTTGTAGTAATGCTCAGGAATCCCAGTGAAAGCATTACTTGAATGGAAGTGAAAGTCTATAATGCTTATTGTCAATTTGGGGCATATTGAATCAAAAATGAACAAATAATTTATTGTCTATGTATTCCTTGCCTGGCCATATTTCATGTATTCCTTATATAGATTGGATTCAACATGATCAATTGGGTCAATGCGCTGAGGTATGGCAGATGGAGTTTAATTTGGATAAATGCAAGGTACTGTGTTTTGGTAAAAACAAACAAGGGCAGGACTTACACAGTTAATGGTAGGGCTCTGGTTAGTGTTGTAGAACAGACAGACCTCAGGGTTCAGGTACATAATTCTTTGAAATCTGCATCACAGATAGACAACGTAGTTAAGAAGGCGTTTAGCACGCTTGCCTTCATTGCTCAGACCTTTGAGGAAAGGAGTTGAGTCATGTTGAGATTGTACATGATGTTGGTGTTGCCATGTTATAGGAAGGATATTATTAAACTGGAGAGGGTTCGGAAAAGATTTACCAGAATGTTGCTAGGAAAGGAGGGTTTGAGTTATAAAAATAGGTGGGGTAGACTGGGACTTTATTCACTGGAGCATAGGAGGTTGAGGGATGACCTCACAGAAGTTTAAGAGATCATAAGCTGTGTAGATAAGATGACTGACAAGGGTATTTTCCCTAGGTTAGGGGAGTTCAAAATTAGGGGGCATATTTTTAAGGTGAGAGGAGGAAGATTTAAAAAGGACGTCCTTGGAATGAACTTGCAGAGTAAGTGGTGGATCATTTAAAAGGCATTCAGATAAGTGCATGAATAGGAAAGGTTTAGAGGGATATGGGCCAATTGCAGGCAAGTGGGACTAGTTTTGTTTGGGAACGTGTTGAACATGGACTGGTTGGACCAAAGGGTCTGTTTCCATATTGTATGATTCTGTGACTCTAAGTTTCATTGTGAAGCCATTAAGAGTGTGCTGCTTGACTGAATGTACTGTTACAAAGGAGGGTGGAGGAATGAGCTGTCTCTGTCCCATTGCTTCAAGGGTCACCACCTCAAATAAAAACCCTTTCTTTTTCCAGTTACCAATTTGTCCAGTCAAAAACCTTATCTATATCAGGTTGTACATAAAAAGATCAATCCACCAGGTTTCTTAATAAACACAATTATAGATTTATTCTTTAAAGAGATAATAATTGGTTAATATATGTAATCAGGAATATAGAAACACAGTTACCTGTCTAAATAGCCCCAGAAAACATGTACACACTCTTCAGGAACAGGAAGGAAAGAAACAGATTCCTCTGTAGAGTTGATACAGTGTGGAGCTGGAGGAGCACAGCAGGCCAGGCAGTATCAGAGGAGCAGGAAAGTCGAGAGTCCTGATGAGGGGCCCTGACCCGAAACGTTGACTTTCCCATTCCTCTAATGCTGCCTGACCTGCTGTGTTCCTCCAGCTCCACACTGTATCAACTCTGACTCCAGCATCTCCAGTTCATGCTATCTTCTTCCTCTGCAGATATTGGTTTTGTGAAAAAAATCTTAAACCAATGGGTTAATCTTCAAGACAAAAGGATAAAGCGTAGAATATTCTGGAGTCTGCTACTCTGATGTTCTCTAAATGGGATCAACTGACAAATCCAGTGCGGTTGTCTCTGACGTCGTGCTGATGCAGCTTGCTCAGGAAATGCACTGCTGAGATGTTCTTCCAATCAGTCTTTCAGAAGAACAAATAGGGTTTCCCTGAAATAATCTGGAGGATTGGGCAGCTTATTCACAGCAAGCTTACCTCTAACTCAGCTGATTCTTAGTAGGATTTCCTCCAGGTGAACCAGATAAAATTAAACACCTCCCTGATCCAGTCACCATTTGCTCAAAACAGATGCAGTAAAGTCTATGGCTAAGCAAACACTTATCACCATTTACAGGAAGCCTGTCTAAAATAAATCACAGGTGAGTCCACAGTGACCTTTCAGTTACCTCTTTTAAAGAAACCATTCCAGATATATCCACATAACTTGACATAAATTCCTTTTTCCACGATCCTTTAGAATGCAAGCCCTCCATGTCATTTTAAATGTAGACTGTCTCTGTAACAGTGCAATATGAGGTTTCACTTTTTACACTTATAGCTAAAAACAATGGTAGAATTTTGTTGCAGATAATAACTCATGTTCCAAGCAGGAAGGATGAAGTCATATTTGAATATAAACTAATCCAATTTAGCTGTGTAACAATTCATGATAATACAGGACTTTGGAAACTGGTCACCTGGCAACTAATTTGAACTTGCACGGCTCTGTACTATGGGAAGGCAGGCCCCTGCTGTACATAGTATTTGCTGTCACCTCACTGGCTGACAGTTCTGTTGTGTAACTTCTTCACAGCAATTTGCATCATAAACAACAGAACAATCAAAGCAATGAAAAAACCATAGTCTTGTTTTACTTTGGACATATTTTGAGAGGTTGATGGTTTTACACTGTAGCCCAACGTCAGGGAACAAAATTATTGATTTGTTAACTCCTTTTTATATATTGTTATTGACCGGACCAAACCCTCTCAAAATATATTCAGTAGATATTCTAGACTCTAACTTTTCCTTATTTTGAAGGTAAATGTAAGATGTTGCATTCCAGATGCAATCCGATTGGTCAAACTACCAGATTTGAAGCAAAACACACTTTATTCAAACACTACAGTTAAAACACAACAAAAGAAAGAAGAAATTGGAATAATTAACTCTATTGGAAAATTTAACAGAAAAACAGAGTATTTAACTATTAAACAGTAATTGTTCCAATATAGCAATATCCTGTAAACACACCCTTGGCGAAAGCAAATTCAGTAAAATAGACTGTCTCACAGGCAATGTTCTCCAGTCCAGGAGGAAAAACACCAAGTGAAAGCTCTGAGAGAGAGAGAGTAATGGGAGAGACATGTTGTAGCTTCCAAACCCAGCTTCAAGGTCCCAGCAACTGTGACTGAAAAACTGAAACTAAAAATCTTGGTTCTATGGGAGCTTGCCCATTCAGACTGGTTCTATCATTCCAACTTTAAAAAAAAACCCAAGGCCTCACAAACTGTTTACTTTATTGGATTCAAATATAGTCATAAAACCTCTCTTCAAAAATAATACAGGCCAAAATATACCTCTTAAAGCCATAGTATCGTCACAATATTCATTCATAAGATGTGGGTGTAGGCTTGGCCAGCATTTATTGTCCATCCCTAATTGACCAGAGGGCAGTAGAGTGTCAACCATATTGCAGTTTCCTTCCTTAAAGGGCATTAGTGAGCCAAATGGGTTTTCCCTCAACAATCAACAGTGCTTTCATGGCTGTTATTAGAGTCTGTTGATTGTTGAGGGAAAACCCATTTGTCTCACTAATGCCCTTGAAGGAAGGAAACTTTTTTATTGAATTTAAATTCCACTATCTACCATGAAAGGATTCAAACACAGGTCCATGGTATCTGCATTGACAGTCTAGCGATCATACCACTAGCCCATCACTTTCCGAATGATGTAACTTATCGGATTCTGGCTAGGCCTCAGCTGGAGTACTGCATTCTCTCCTGACACCACACCTATGTTAGGCTATCAAAGACTGAGAGAGTCTGCAGGGCAGATTCAGTACAATGGTACCAGGCAGTCTGTCAAGAGTGATTGCATTATTATCATAGAAGCCCTACAGTGTGGAAACAGGCCCTTCCGCCCAACAAGTCCACACCGGCCCTCAGAGCATCCCACCCAGACCCACCCCCCTATAACCCACCTAATCTACACATCCCTGAAAACTACGGGCAATTTGCCGTGGCCAATCCATCTAACCTTCACATCTATGGACTGTGGGAGGAAACCCACGCAGACACGGGGAGAATGTGCAAACCCCACACAGACAGTCACCCGAGCGTGGAATCAAACCCAGGTCCCTGGCGCTGTGAGGCAGCAGTGCTAACCACTGAGCCACTGTGCCGCCTGTATCTGAAAGGAAGCTCACAGCCACCTTCTCAAGGGCAACAAGGGATGGGCAATAACTGCCAGCACACACAACGATGCCCACATCCCAGAAGTGAACACTGAAAAAGAATAAACGGGACAAGGGGGTGAAGGTGGGAGAAGAGTCACCAAGTGAGTTGCTTATTCGGAAAGTGATGGGCTAGTGGTATGATCGCTAGACTGTCAATGCAGATAACATGGACCTGTGTTTGAATCCTTTCATGGTAGGTAGTGGAATTTAAATTCAATAAAAAAATTTCCTTCCTTAAAGTCTGGATGGGCCAAATGGTTTCTTTTGGTATTGCATCGAGCCAGTGATTCAGTAAAGAGGAATTTAAGTTCACGATCAGAAGCTGGGATTGTTCACCCAGGGGCAGAGAAGATGTAAAATCAGGGATGAATTTATCTGAGTAAGGGGCAGTGTCTTCCAGTTGCAAAGGGTCAGTGACCAGAGGGACACAGAATTAAGGCAGTTGTCTAAGGGACAGGAGGTGACCTGAGAAATTATTTCCTGCTCAGCGAGTCTCTGTAATCTGAAAAGTTGGTGGAACGAGATTTATTATTAAGACAAGAAAGAATCATGGAAGGAAGAAAGATTACAGCACTATGGGGAAAGAGTAGGAGAAGATGGGATTAATTTAGATAATTCTACCAGAGAACCACCACAACCACAATGGGCTGAATGGCCTCCTTCATTGCAGTAACATTCGGTGATTCTGACAAACTGTTTTGACAAACTTTCCACAGCAGAAGAAACCTGAAAGCATCTAACCCTAAGTCCATCAGCTGTGGGATTGGCTAAAAGATTGCAACACTGAGTTTACATTTACTTGACATTTGTGTTCCAGAATGAATCCAACAGGATCTCCTTTCTAATAATCCTACAGAATTCCTGTCTGGTGTTTTTCATTTTGAGCTAACCTGTGGAACCATGCCCTGTACGGAGTGGGTGCAGCTCCAGTAAACTGTTCAGTGCTTGTCTCATTAAGACAGTAGGAAATAGGAGTAGGTTGTTTGGCCCTTCAAGCCTCTTCTGCCATTTAATAGGATCATGGCTGATTTGACATTGCTCACATCCACTTGCCTGTGTTTTCCCCGTAACCTTTGATTCCTCGACCAATGAAGAATATAAGCATTGATCAGCCTGTGCAGACTGGTCTCTCAGTCACATACTCCAACATGCAGTTAAGAGCAAGAAGAAGAATATGTTGAATGGATGAGATGAGCAAGGTGGGCAGAGGCTCATATGGAGAATAAATCCCAGCATGGATCCATTGGGCTAAAAGGCCTGCAGTCTGTGCTGTAAATACTTTGCAATTCCTATTTACCCTGCCTCATTCCAGAGTACTAATTCTTCAATTTGATTCATAGGAGCATATCCACAGTTACTCATCCTGTCCCCACGGTTCCAGGGGATGGTGGCACGGTGGCTCAGTAGTTAGCACTGCTACCCCTCATAGCGCCAGGGACCTGGGCTCAATTCCACCCTCAGTCTGTGTGGAGTTTGCATATTGTCTCTGTGTCTGCGTGGGTTTCCTCTGGGTGCTCCGGTTTCCTCCCACAGTCCGAAGATGTGCAGCTTAGGTGGATCAGCCATGCTAAATTGTGCATAGTGTCCAGGGATGTGCAGGCTAGGTGGGTTAGTCATGGGAAATGCAGGGTTACAGGGATGGGGTGAGGGGAGTGGGATCCTCTTCAGACAGGGGAGGTGATGGCCTAGTGGTATTATCGCTGGCCTGTTAATCCAGAGACCCAGATAATATTCTGGGGAACCTGGGTTCGAATCCTGCCGTGGCACATGGTGGGATTTGAATTCAATAAATATCTGGAATTAAGAATCTAATGATGACCATGAATCCATTGTCAATTGTTGGAAGAACCCATCTGGTTCACTAATGCCCTTTAGGGAAGGAAGCTGCCATCCTTACCTGGTCTGGCCTACATGTGACTCCAGACCCACTGCAATGTGGTTGACTCTTAACTGCCCGATGGGCAATAAATGCTGCCTGGTCAGCGATGCCCTCATCCCATGATTGAATAAGGAAAAAAAAAGTGTTGGTGTGGACTATGGTGGGCCGAATGGCCTGTTTCCAAACTGCGGGGTTCTTATGATTCTGTATCACTGAAGTCACCACAAATTCCATTACAAAACTGCACAGGCTGTCTTTGGGTGAATACAGCTTCAATGAAGGACACCATTCATTTGTCACCAACCAGGACGTCACATGTTTCCAATCAGTGTTCACAACTGACCCTTGAAGAAAGCACCTTGCAGTTCCACCTCACGTTCTGCATATGGACAGAATGAAACCATTCAGCCCCTTTAGCCTCACTCAATTTGATCATAACTGATCTGTGCCTCAAATCCATTTCGATCCCATTGCTACATACCTCTCGATACCGTTACCGAGCACTAACTGATTGATCTCACAGTCTTCAAGAATTTTTGCTTGTTTAGGGAATTTCCAATTTCCCCATCCATTTTAACGCTGTCAGTTATAATTTCACAACTCATTGTCCTCACCATCAGTAGCTGGAGTCGGATTTTGAACCCAAGAATGTTTCTGACCTGTGAAGATCCTCTAATTAAATCCGACAGGCAGTCCACTCAGTTGAGTAATAACATGGGGAAGATTAGAATAAAAGATTGTCAAGTTGCCTAGTGATCCAAATGATTCCTCGCTAATCCTCGGATTTGTTGACATGGGTGTCTAGCTGTTTTGGCTGAAGTTCTGAGGCACTGTCACTTTTTTTTTAAAAAGGTACCTTCATGCATCAAGACACAGTTATGTGTGTTGGTGAAACACAGGGTTTTTGCTGCTTCTGACGACAGGGATTTGTGTCCATTGAGATTCAAGATCAATCAGAACTGAAACAGTCTTTAAAAACGGTTCAAAGCTTCCTTGATTAAAGCAAAAACTTCTTCCAAAAAAACTTGTAAATGCTGAAAATCTAAAATAGAAACTGAAATTGCTGTCAGCTACTGAGAAGCTAAAAGATGGGTTATCATTTCTGACAGTTCCTCTTGGAATTCTGTTTATGTCTTCTGAAAAAAAAGACAGCCTCTCTTTTCAGTTTTATAGCCTGCTGTGTATTTGAAATGCTCTGCGTTCACATACACTCCTTATTAAGTTGGATCTGGAGACCAGGAGTCATAAAACCGATGGCGACAATGATTTTGCAGCACACCATCATTGACAGGCCCTTCATTTTGACAGGGGTTTTGAATTGGTTTTCAGTAATTTTTCAATTAGAATGAATTTTAAGAGGTCTTTGGTTACAATCTATGCTTCATTTCCAAGAGAGCTTGATGCCTCAGGAGTTTCCAGTAACCCTAATGACATATCACTGTGAAAATGTCTCTTATTCATTCATGGGATGTGGGTGTTGCCAGTCAATCCAGAATTTATTGCCCCTCACTAAATTGCCCCAGAGGAAGAGGTGGTGGTGAGGTGCCTTCTTGACTTACTGCAGTCCATGTGCTGTAGGGATCCCCACTGTGCTGTTAGGGAGGGAGCTCCAGGATTTTGACCCGATGATACTGAAGTAACGGTGAGATATTTCCCAGTCATGATGGTGTGTAACTTGGACCGTAAGAGCTGAAGCAGGCCATTCACCCTATCCAGTGGGAGGGGAGCGTGCCCTTGGTGGTTCATTCATCTTTTGCCCTTGTCATCCTAGATGGAAGTGGTCGTAGGTTTGGAACATGCAGCAGTGGTGAATTTCTGCAGTGTGTCTTGTAGATGGCGCTGTTACTGAATGTTAGTGATGAAGAGAATGGATGTTTGTGGATGTAGTGCCAATCAAGCGGCTGCTTTGTCCTGATTGTGTCAAGCTTCTTGAGTGTTGTTGGAGCTGCACCCATCCAGGCAAGTGGAGTGTATTCCTTCACAACTTTTACTTGTGCCGTTTGGATGGTGGACAAACTGTCGGGAGTCAGGAGGTGAGTTACTTGCTGCAGGAATCCCAGCCTCTGACCTGCTCTCCTGGGTAGTCTAGATCTGCTTCTAGTCAGTGGTGACCCTTGGGATGTTGATAGTGAGGAGTTCGGTAATGGTAATGACATTGAACATCAAGGGGCAGTGCTTAGATTGTCTTTTATTAGAGTTGGTCCTTAGCTGGCCCTTGTATGGTGCAAAAGTTACTTGCCACTTGTCAGCCCAAGCCTGAATATTGTCATGATCTTGTTGAATTTGAACACCAGCTGCTTCAATATGTGAGGAGTTGCGAATGGTGCTGAACATTGTGCAATCATCAGCGAACATCCCCACTTCTGACCTTATCATGGAGGAAAGATCATTGATGAAGCAGGTGAAGATGGGTGGGCCTAGGACACTATCGTGAGGAACTCCTGCAGAGATGTCCTGGAGTTGGGATGACTGACCTCACACAACCATAACCATCTTCCTATGTGCCAGGTATGGCTCCAACCACTAGAGAGTTTGCCCCCTGTTACCCATTGATTCCAGTTTTGCCAGGGCTCCTTGATGCCACTCTCGGTCAAATGCTGCTGTAATGTCAAGGGCTGTCTCTTTCTCCTCACTGATTAAACTCATTTCTCCACGTTGAGACCAGATTGTAATGAGGTCAGAAGCCAAGTGACCGTCAGAGCCGAAATGGACCCTCCCTTTCTTTGCATGTGCTACTTTAGCACAGTTGACGCCCGCTTCTGTCAGGTTGTAACCAGAGATTGTCATGGTTTTTTGGAAGTGTGTTTTAACCTGTGGCTCTGTGTGTACGACTGTGTCGAGCTGTTGCTTGCCTCATCTGTGCGACAGTTCTCCCAATATTATCACAATCCCCTCAATGTTGATAAGGAAGACTTTGCAATGTCATCAAGGCTGCATTTTCCATTGTCTCCTCCAGTTCCTAGATCAGTATAAGGTGCTTCTTTCCAATTTCTTCCCCTTTGTGGAGGTTTTTAGTTTCTTTATCAGTTATTCCTGACAGCAGTTAAGCATCACGCATGCCACTCTGGGTCTGGAGTCACGTGTAGTCCTGACCAGGTAAGGATGGCAGATTGCCTTCCCTAAAGGACAATAATGAACCAGATGGCTTTTTGCACCAATGATTATATGGACACCTATAGGCTTGCTTCATAATTCCAGATTTTTGATGAATTCCAAGTTTCATCATCTGCCATGCTGGGATTTGAACCCATGCCCTCGGAACATTAGCTTGAGGTTCTGGTTTACATTAAGGCTACAACACCACCTCTAAAATTCTACAAGGTTTGCTTGATGTTTTATCATGTGGAACTACAATAGATCACTTACTGATTGGGGACTCGAGAACACAAGGTCACAATCTCAGACTGAAGGATTGGCTGTGCCAGATTGAGATGTGGAGAAGCGTCTTTACTCAGAGAGCGGTAAATCTTGGAATTCTTTCCCCCAGAGAGCTGTGGATGCTTAGATCCTGGTTGTATTCAAGACGGAAATTGATTTATTTGGGCATTAAAGAAATCACAGGACCTGAGGGATGGGGTTGAGGTAAACGATCACACTTGTTGAATGGTGGGACCAGTTTGAGGGGCTGAATGGTCTCCAACAGCTCCTATTTGTTGTGCTGTTGTTTTCCAACCAGAGACAACTGTAAACCCACGGCCCATGTTATATAAATAAGTAACGTGTTGCATATGGTTGGTAAGGTACTATGGTGAGTTGTAATAGTTTCCTGATGTTTTGATTTTAATCCAGTAGCTCAGTGTTGGACAGACATAAATTTCTAATTGTCATGTAATGTTTCAAATGCCCCATGTTTCTCTGTTGGTGTTGTATATGGCGAGATATATTGTAATGTATTGGACTCTTTACAATGTCAGGAACAAGTATACAAGCTAGAAACAGACCACTCAGTCCTTCAAATCTGCTCTGCCATTTAACAAAATCATGATTACTCCACAGTCCTGCCTAGTCCTGCAGGAGAGGGGAGATGATGGCCTAGTGGCATTATTGCTGGACTGTTAATCCAGAGACCCCGATAACATTCTGGGAACCTGTGTTCAAATCCCGCCATGGCAGATGCTGGAATTTGAATTTAACAAAATATCTGGAATTAAGAATCTTATGATAACCATAAATCAACTGTCGGGAAAAACCCACCTGGTTCATTAATGCCTTTTCGGGAAGGAAACTGCCATCCTTACCTGATCTGGCTCTACATGTGACTCCAGACCCACAGCAACATGGTTAACTCTGAACTGTCCTCTGGCCAAATAGGAATGCCTAGCCAGCATCACCCTCATCTTGTTAATGAATAAAGTAAAAAAGATGCCCTTAATAAGAATCTATTTAACCCTTCCTTAAAAATATTGAAATGTTGCAGCCACCGCATTTTTGATGAAGAGTATACTGAAGACTTGCATCCATCTGTGAGAAAAGTAATCGCCCCAATCTGTTTGAATGGGTCCCTTTGCTTTTAAACTATGACCCTAGTTCTAGATTCTCCAATAAAACAAAACCTCCTTTCAGCACCCACCCTGTCAAGACCCCTTAGGAATCTGACGAGCCCAAATGTAGAAGATGAAAGTTTGGCTTGCTTTTGCCTTGCAAAGCCTCCTATTGTGTACTTCGATACCATCGATAACTGGTTCTGAAGCCTGCTTCCACATTATCTTGTTTCACCGATTCACTTCATACACATGTGAGATCTTCACACCACTTTGCTGATTAACATCACAGCGCAACTCCTGTCTGTGACAAGTGGGATTGAGTTTCCCTTCTAAATTTTAATTACAGAGGAAGACGAGCCGACTGTAACTGATAGGGTGTAATTTGAGAGTGTCACTGGTATCCCACAGTGACTGTACAACCTACACACTAGCATGGAGAGATAGAGAACCTGAGAGACCTAAACAGGCTGAGGTGATTTGTGCTGGAATATTTAGCATCATAACTTGTCTTATGATTTAAAAGATAAATTATGGACTTTTGTACCACATCACTTCTGTCTTCATTGGTATACTGAAAACGGGCAAAATGAAAAGTTTAAAAATAATGTCCACATTCTTAACAGTTCGGGGAGGCTGCAAATAGCAGAGACAAAGCTTTGGTTTGAAGTTGTTGATCAAAATTATGATTGTTCAATTGCCTTTAATTCCTTTCCTTCCAGTTATTATTTTCTGCTACATGGTTAATCTGAAGTAGGCGAGGAAGCGGTTTGTGTGAGTTAATTATGGTTATAACAGGAATTTCAAAGACCGCTTGCAGAAAATATTACAGTTTTCATGTTTGTATCTTCTCTTTCCCTGTGATTACACAGAACTACGACAAAACCTGGTTTCAAATTAGAATCCCCATATTGTGGGGGCAGGCCATACCAACCCTCCAAAAAGATTCCCACCCAGACCCATCCCTACCATGTTCCTGTAGCCCTGCATTACCTATGACCAATCCACCTAAACTGCACACCTTTGGACTGTGGGAGAAAACTGGAGCAAACCCATGCAGACACGGGAAGAATGTGCAAACTTCACACGGACAGTCGCCTGAGGGTGGAATCGAACCCGAGTACCTGGCGCTGTGAGGCAGCATTGCTAACCACTGAGCCCTTGTGCTGCCCCACAGTGTTCATTGTCATTGTTCAAATGAGGTGCCAGTCAGTTGCTGGAAAACTGGTTATCTATTGTAACAATTGAAATATTGACCAGTGGGAGCCTTTAATACGCAGAATATCGCTGTGTTGAACTTTGGAGTTTTTGGTGTAGTTTGTGTGAACTTGTAGATTGCAAGGTTGTGTTTGGAGGAAATTTTGACAAAAAGTGGAAGGTCTGACTCAATAATTAGCCACTGCACTTGAAAAGATTGTAACAGGCACAACAACAACTTGCATTTACAACACCTTTAATGTAGTTAAATATCCTATGGCTCAACACAGGAGCACTTATCACATGGACATTGATACGTAAGGGTGATATTAGGGCAGGTGACCAAGAACTTACTCCAAAATTTAGATTTTATAGGAGGAATTTCAAAGGAGGAAAGAGATGTGGGAAGGCTGATGGGGAGAATTACAGAGACACAGGCAGCTGAAGGCACATCCTCAACGGTGGAATGATTAAAATCCGAGATTCTCAAAAGACCAGAATTTGAGGAGCTCAGCTATCTTGTACAGTGGGAAGATATTCCTGAGATAGGGACGGATGAGCCAACGGAGGGATTTGAAAACCAAGCTGGGAATCTTGAAACTGAGGTGAGGGAGATGGGAGAAAGGGACCGAGACACAATGGGAGCAGAGTTTTGGATCACCTCAGCTTTATTGAGGGTACCATGTGGGAGACTGCCCTGAATGTATTGGAATAGTCAAGTGCAGTGTCGCACACTGTACACTTTAACTTACAAAGTTCTCCACAGGCCAGTAGTGTGAATAGCAACTTTGTACACTCTTCACTGTACTCATTTATTCCTGTACTTGAGTACACGTGACAATAAAATCTAATTCTAGTAGATTCTTCCCTCCAAAACTTGAATCTTTCCTCAAGACAGTACCGTAATTCCATGTCTTTCATTTTCGGGAGTAATTTAAAGCGATGAATGAAACTGGTCTCTGGGGAATTATATCACATTGAAGAATGTTAGTTTTAAATGTAATTTTCTTTTGTTGGTGTTGCCAATTTGTTAATTAGATTTACAAACAACTTTCCTTTCACTGTGGATAAGATCTGTGATGGGTTCAGGACTGGAAGTTAGACACTGAATCAGGAAATCCCTTATCCTGTCCCTGATGTGGTAACTGTCCAAGATTTGATCTTACACCCTTTCGCACAAGCCCCCTCCCACTCCCAGATCTTGCCTTTCTCTATTCTCCAACCGAAAACCATCTCATTTCAAACTGGATTAGAAAGTCTTACAGACAGTCTTGTCATAATGAAACTTCAAACCATGAGATTACTGATACAGCCCAGTCACATCCCAGAGCCGATAGCTTTCCCACTGTTTAATGATCAGAATTGGAATCCGTTTCTTAAAAGGATTTTTGTAGCTCTGATGAAGAGTCATTGGACTTGAAACATCAACTCTGCTTTCTTCCCACAGATGCTGCCAGATCTACTAAGCTTTGATAGCAATTTCTGTTTTTCATCTCAGATCACCAGAATCTGCAGTTCTTTACCTTATTTGTGTAGTTCAGACTCTCTTTATTCTCCGTGTCTGTGTGTGTGTGTGGATTGATTTAGTTCAGTTAGCTGGATGGCTGGCTTGCAATGCAGAAAAGCCAACAGTTCAATTATTGCACCTGCTGAGCTTATCATGAAAGGCTCTGTTTCTCAGCCTGTCCCCGGCGTGAGATGTGGTGATGCTCAGGTTAAATCACCACCAGTTGCCTCTCTTTCTAATGAGGGAGCAGCCCCATGGTCTGGTGAGGTTATGGCAACTTTGCCACTTTTGTGTCATTGCTGATTGCAGTATATCTGCTCATTAGCTGTTACTCACTCCTGCATTATACTCTTTATAAACATGAGATCATTCAAACTCTGTTCCTATTGTGTCTTGGTCCCTTTCTCCCATTCCCCCGTGTGCTCACTGACTTTCACTGGCTCCTGTTTAAACACGCTGCAGTTTTAAGATTCCCCGTTTGGTTTGCAAATCCCTTCATTGACTGATCTCTCCCTACCTCAGGAATATGGTCCAACTGTACAAGGTAGCTGAGCTCCTTGAATTCTGATCTTGTGACAATTTCAGTCGGTGGAAGTCCCATTTCATTTGTGACAGCTCACTGCTCCCATCTCCTGTTGTACAAGGACAGTCATTGGGAATGGAATTTGCCTGACTCTGCCATCTGGCTACGTTTGGCTTGGCTACTTGCTCACCAGTCAGGAATGCAGACGGTAAACTCCCGACTTCACAGTCCCAACCCAACTGGAAGTGCCTCAGGCGGAATTCCATTCAGGTATTAATGGGAATTGGGAAAGCCCCCAGGGTGCAGAGGTGGTCTGTGAGAGAGGCCCTTCCTGATGCACACAGGAAACACCTTGAGCCCTCATGCACACAGCCTCTGACATACATACACACACACACACACACACAGACACACACACACACACACCGACCCCCCCACCACACACACACAGACGCACACACACTCACATACACACTCTCGCGCACACACACTCATACACACACACATGCACGCACACACACATTCACACACCCACACACACTCTTTCCCCATACCCCATCTTGCAACCCACCCACCACCTATCCTTCAGCTGTTAAATAGTCCATGACACTCCATTGCCCTTAATGGGCTTTATGTTAACACGTGAACCCCCAAGTCCAATTCTTTGCCATGAAACCCCCTCCCCATATCAAATCACCCAAAATCCATCTAGAGCAGACATCAGGAACCAAACTCAGATGAAATAAGATAAATTCTTTATTGATAGAAGTACTGCCTAAAACATTTCTAATTGAATAAAGAAAAGCATTCACTACATTTAACTTCCTTCTACAATTTAGTTCTTAATAATGACACCATTCAAGTAGTTAATCATTTATAAAAAACAAGCTTTTGTATTCATAGTCTTACATTAAGGACTTGGTCAGCATTTGGTTGTATCAATCAAATTGTGAGCAGACAGGCACCCCACTGTGATCTTGTTAGGTTGTAAAATAAATCATGTTCCTCAAATCTTATAATGATAACCGCTAGGTTTACGTGAATAGAAAGAGTAAAATAGCAAGCACTGATTTTCATTTTAAACTATAGACATTTTGTTTCAAGTTCAGGAGATTTAAATACTTTGACAGCTTGACAGCACCCATAAGCTTTATGGTTCCATTGAGTTTCTCCACTTCTTATCCATATTCATTATCTACTTTTAACAATTCCAAAGACCTCTTCAAAAGGACACTGTTCATCTTCCAAAGGGACCTCTGGACCAATCCAAAAAGTTCCTCTACCTCTCCAAAAGGGTACCCTGCTCACCAAAGAACTTGGGTAAGTGTAGACTTCTCCTGAAAAATGTAAAACCCACAGGACGTATTTCTGACTAATGTCTTCATTGGAGTTTAGAAGAATAAAGGGAAATCTCATAGGTCCCTAAAACATTCTAACAGAACTAGACAGGGTAAATGCAGAAGGATGTTCCTGATGACTGGGGAGTCCAGAGGCAGGGGTCACAGTCTAAGGATATGGAGTCCATTTAGATCTGAGGTGAGGAGGAATGTCTTCATCCAGAGAGTGGGGAGCCTGTGGAATTCTCTGCCGTAGAGAGTGTTTGAAGCAAAACATGGAATATTTTTCAAGGAGGAGTTAGATATAGTTCTTAGGCTAAAGGGATCAAATGGTGTGGGGCAAAAGCAGGAACAGGGGGCGCACACAGTTGGATGATCAGCCATGATCTTATTGAATGGCGGAGTAGGCTCGAAGGGCTGAATGGCCTACTCCTGCTCCAATTTCCTGTGTTGCTATTTTACTGAAACACTGAGTCAGTCAGGCTTTGTTTTACAGATGCAGTCTTTCTGAAAGTAGGTCATGTATGACACGGTGTGCATTCTAATGTCGAGACCATGTCACTGATAACCTTCATATGGCTGCAGTTTCTGACTGTGGATATCGTCAAGCCTGAAAGTCAATGTCAGTAACACCCTGTGGCCTCTGAACTCAGGCTTTGCAGTTGAGGGGAGAAGCAGTGTCGCTTTCTGTGTTTGCTCATGTTTTCAGAATGTTTCTGAAGGTGTTACATGAAATCAACATTTGAAGACCAAAAGTGATCGTTTCAAATCACATCATTTTAAAGGGATACTTTGAGAAGTGAGGTTCTGATCTTTTTTCCAATTTTGTCAGTGTTCTAAGAGAAGTATTCACCCCTTCAGGCGAGATTTTCCAGGGCTGATTACTCGGGTTTATTGACTGAGCTCAATGTTGAATCATTTTGGGGTAACTGAATGCTAAAGGCACCAATTGCAGTGAAACAGCCTCCAGTATGTCTCAGCAGAGCCCAAAGGGAGGTTACAGCATAGCATTAATGGATAATAAACTGATGTCCCTGATATTCTGAGCATGTGGGTTCGAATTGTGTCATAGCAGGTGGTGAAATTTGAATTCAATTAAATACAATGCTGGAATTAAAAGCTAGTCTAATGGTAACCATGTCGTTAAAAACCCAGCCTGCTCACTACTTCCCTGTGGGGAAGGAAATCTGCCATCCTTACCTGGTCTGACCTACACGTGACTCCAAACCCACAGCAATGTGGTTGATGCTTAACTGAACCCTCTGAAAGGACCCAGGGAGCTGCTCAATTCGAGAGCAATAAATGCTGGCCCAGCCAGCAAGGCCCACATCCTGTGAATGAATAAAAATATCTCTGCAGTCCGTTGGAGATTCATTTAGTCCAGAGCATTCCATCCCAGAGCTCAGGTGAGGGAGCACAGCAGGTTATTTCTGTCAGAATTCAAAGTCGAGTGAAGCAAATTTCACTTTTGCCATTTTCTGACGTCTTCGTATTGTGTGGTTAACAGCAAAGTTAGGATAGACCTCTGATCGCCTGATTCATCCGTTTTCTGTCTCCAAGGACACTGCCTGGTTGACTGCATAGTTCCAGCATCTTCATTTCATTCAGGATGGGCCTCAGATCCCAATCCTCCATCCCTCGACATTTTCTTCACATTCCAAATGGTGCGTCAACGGAACACATGCCAGTTTGTGATTTATTGTGGTGCCTACGAATATGGTCCGAGCTTGACTATAATACGACCACGGAATCTTCAGGAGATCTGACTGATCAAACTGTAACCTTCAACATTTATAAGCAGCTTGAGTAAGAAATTGTTTTATTGTGCAAGACTATGAATATTGCATGATCACACATTGACTATTTTCAGGGACTTATTTTTCGACCGGAGCCACAAAGGAATTCTTCTCAGAGTTGTGGAGGCTAAACCACTGAAATTATTCAAAGAGAGGGTAGAAAGCTTTTATGAAATATCAGGGGAGTTGAGGGCTCAGAGGAGGCAGCACAAGAGAAAGGAGTGGAATTCTGGGCAGAACAGCCACGATCTTGTTGAATGACATGAGAGGCTTGAGGGGGTGAATGACCCAGTCTTACTACTGTTCCTTACTTGCTCAGCAATATTGGCAGTAGTAATTTTTGACCTTACCCTGCAATAAGCTGCAGTATTAGTAAGAAAATAGTCTTTCATGATGGACATTGCCACAGATGAGTGACTGCCTAAAGCTGGCTGCTTTCACAAAAGTACACAATTTGCACATAAAATATGTGGACGTGTGTTCCAATGCAGTTTCTGCACAGTTTAATAGAACATAGAACATTACAGCGCAGTACAGGCCCTTCGGCCCTCGATGTTGCGCCGACCTGTGAAACCAATCTGAAGCCCATCTAACCTAATCTATTCCATTATCATCCATATGTTTATCCAATGACCATTTAAATGCCCTTAAAGTTGGCGAATCTACTACTTTTGCAGGCAGGGCATTCCACGCCCTTACTACTCTCTGAGTAAAGAACCTACCTCTGACATCTGTCCTATTATCTATCACCCCTCAATTTAAAGCTATGTCCCCTCGTACTAGCCATCACCATCTGAGGAAAAAGGCTCCCACTGTCCACCCTATCTAATCCTCTGATCATCTTGTATGTCTCTATTAAGTCACCTCTTAACCTTCTTCTGTCTAACGAAAACAGCCTCAAGTCCCTCAACCTTTCCTCATAAGACCTTCCCTCCATACCAGGCAACATCCTGGTAAATCTCCTCTGCACCCTTTCCAATGCTTCCACATCCTTCCTATAATGCAGTGACCAGAACTGTACGCAATACTCCAAGTGTGGCCGCACCAGAGTTTTGTACAGCTGCAACATGACCTCATGGCTCTGAAACTCAATCCCTCTACCAATAAAACCTAACACACCGTACGCCTTCTTAACAACGCTATCAACCTGGGTGGCAACTTTCAGTGATCTATGCACATGGACACCGAGATCTCTCTGCTCATCCAATGTAACTCCTATATCTTGTGATTTAAGACATTCCTGCCCTCTGCACATTGTGATCCTGGTCTGGAGTATCTCGGGTTGTGGGGGCCTGTACGCACACTCTCTCCGACGCTGCTTGCCCCTTATCTCTAAGTATGGCTCTTCATCTCCATTTGTTGTATAACACACCTGTGTGTACATGGGTATTTATCAGAAAAAGCTCTCTAGTGCAGTGTCTAAGACCTCACTTTTCATTCTGGACTGATTGAGAGAGTGGCCAAGGAAGATTGGTTTGCTCTAGATCAGTTACTGGGGACACAGACTTACAGTGATTGTTAGAGGAGTAAACAGAGGGTGGTGGGTGTCGAGAGTTCCCTGCCCAGTTTGGTGGTTCTGGTGGAAACCCTGAATTCATTTATATAGTGCCTGGATCTGCTCCTGAATCGCTGGAACCTGCACAGCTACGGACCAGGGGCTGGGAAGTGGGATAGAATGGATGGCTCTCTTCTTCTCAGCCAGCACTGACACAGTGGGCAGAATGGCCTGTTTCTGCACCCTAAGGTTTCTACAGTTGTAGAGCTTTGTCTTTTGCTAGTGTCAGGGGTTTGTCATCAGTGACCTGAGGGCAGTTTACACGAAATGTGTTATATCAGTGTCAGCTTCAGGTGACATGTTAAATCCAGGCTTCATTAAAGTCAGTACGTTGATGAGGAGCTGAAGTATTCACCCTGGGCTCTTGACAATATTTATTCCTCAATCAACATCGTTATGGTAGCAGATTCTCTGGTCATTATCATTTGGTTATTTGTGAAATCTAGCTGTGCACAAATTGCCTGCATACATCACAGCAGGAGCTGCACTCTTAATGTTCCTCATTCATTGGCTTGTAATATGCTTTGGCTGTGAAAGGTGCTCTGTAAGTGTGTGAATTGCGGTGTTTCAGACTCGGTACCCTGACCCTGTAGGGATGAAGAGTTAGGAGGGTTCATCAGTTTACTTACTTCCAAGAAATGAACATGCATCGAGTTCTCATTTCCTTCTAGTCATCCCACTCCGTATTTTACCAGAAGACACGGGAGCAGGACAAAGGAACATAGAAACATAAAAGATAGGAGCAGAAGGAGGCCTTTCAGCACCTCAAACCTGCTCCACTATTCAATATGCTCGATATTCAATATGCCCGCACCCCCACCACCCATATCCCTTGATCACTTTAGCCACAAGAACTATATCTACTTCCTTCCTGAAAACACATAATGTTTTGTCCTCAGCCACTTTCTGTGGGAGTGAATTCCACAGGCTTCCCATTCGCTGGGCAAAGACATTTTTCCGCATCCCTGTCCTAAAAGTTTTACCCCCTATCCTTCATCTATGAGCCCTGGTTCAGGACTGTCCCATCGTCAGGAACATCAAACCTGTCTAGTCCTGGGTCAATTTTATAGGTTGCTATGAGATCCCCTCATTCTTCTGAACTCCAGTGAATACAATCCTAACCGAGTCAATCTCTCCTCATATGTTAGTCTTGCCATCCCAGGAATTAAGTTGATAAATCTTCGCTGCACCCCCTCTATAGCAAGAACATCCTTCCTCAGATAAAGAGACCAAAACTGCACACAGAAGGCCATTTGGCCTCAAGTTTTAAATAATTCCACGGACTAGGATCCAGTGCAACTCAGTAAATAAGAGGATTTTTGCAGGTAGTGTCCATGGGTTAACCATAATGCTCACAAAAAGGACATGTGGCTGGGATCTCATTAAAATGCAGCCCCTGTACAGCCAGCACCACACTCCTGCTAACAGGAGGAAGGTCCATTGCCTTGTGATTCCAGAAAGTGTACCTGAGCTTTAAACGGGAAGTGGGACACAGTGAGTGTATGATTGCTTGTGAATGCGTGCAGCACAAGCCGGAATCCTGCTGTGCTCACTTGTTTCATTTCCTGATTCGCAGAATTGTTACAGTGCGGCAGGAGGCCATTTGGCCCATCCTCCCTCCAGTGGCTCTTCAAATGAGCATCATTAACTCGTGCCCGTTCCCTGTGTCCATGCACGTTATTTTTATCCAAGTAATAACCCAGTGCTGTACTGAATGTCTCAGTTGAGGCTGCCTCCACCACACTTCCAGGCATGTTATTGGTAGCGAATTGTGTCAGTTTTGGCTCAGTCGATAACACGCACGGCCGTGAGATAATGTTTAAACCCCAGTGAAGCCAGGTATCGGAGTGGGCACTCCGGTGTAGTGCTGCACAGTCAGAGGTGTCATTTCTGGGGGAATCAATAAATACAGGCTTTGTCTGCCCTCACAGACAAATGTAAAAGATTCCCCTGGCACTATTTCAAAGCTTAGCAGAGGTGTTTTCCCCGGTAATATTTATGCATCCATCAACATAAATAAGAACTAAAGTGTGTTCTTTTTAAAATCCCTACAGTGTGGAAACAGGCCATTTGGCCCATCAAGTCCACACCGCCCCTCTGAACAGCATTCCATTCTACCCGACCCTACACCTGCATTTCGAATGGCTAACCCACCTCAGCCTGCATGTGCCTGCGCACTACAGGCAACTTAGCATGGCCAATCCACCCTAACCTGCACATCTTTGGACTGTGGGAGAAAGCCAGAGCACCCAGAGGAAACCCACACAGACACAGGGAGAACGTGCAAACTCCGCACGGTCAGTCACCTGAGTCTGGAATCATACCTGAGTCCCTGGCGCTGTGAGGCAGGGGTGCTAACCACTGGGCCACTGTTTACCTGGTAGTTATCCATTTGACAGTTGTGGGGTCTTGCTGTACAAATCCATTTCTCTTTCCTTTAGTTCTTCTCCCTGCCTGTGTGCCCAGCTAGCCTTGACCCATTGCTGTTTATGGGATCTTGCTGTACATTCATTGACTGCGGCAATTGCAAGAGCACTTGCATGTTTGGAGTGCTCTGTCGGCTGTGGACTGTGTTGGGATGTCCTGACGGGGTGCAAGGCGTCGTGTAAATGCAGCTTTCATCTTAAAAGCAGAACTGGCATTTTCAATTAAGATGAAAATATTGGACTGGCTCTGCGAGTGTATGAAGTTGCTGTCTGTGTAGGGTTGAAAGACTTACGCAGAATTGCTTGGTTTTTCCATTTAACCTGTGCTCGCAAAATCTGTACTCTGTAATAACGATGTAAAATTGGGTTATACAAATATTCACCCAGTGAGATGACTTGTGGAGCAGATTGATTGTACAGCTCACGCTCTGGTGACCAGAGTAAAGCTGTTTCTTCCCATCATTAATGCACAGCTTGTGAACGGGGTTTGCTGAATGTGTTAGCAGATGGGAGAGAGCTGTGACCTGAATGATGATTACTAAATTCACAGACAAGTCAATCAGCATTTGGAAAATGGGAAAATGGGAAAGTGTCTGTCAGTGGAAGTACTTCCCAGTGTTTGACCACTTTTGGGAAGCTGATGGTTTAATGCTTATAATGTTCTACAACGGGATAAAAATGTGTTTAAAGCAATTTTAACTTGTACATTATTCGGTTGCATCCTTGAAAGATGACAGTGCTGGATGATGCCTGAAGCCATACAACAGCACAGCAGTTATCACCAGCTCAAAGTATGGGGTATTGAGTATCTCAGAATCACAGAATTGGTACGGCGCAGATGGAGACCATTCAGCCCTTTGTGCCTGCACTGGTCCTATTACCTAGTGCCATTCCTCTAATCTACAGAAAGATAGAGTGGAAAGATTTAAAAGGCACCTCAGGGGCAACATTTTCACGCAGAGGGTAGTGCGTGAATGGAATCAGCTGCCAGAGGAAGTGGTGGAGGCTGGTACAATTACAACATTGAAAAGGCATCTGGATGGGTATATGAAAGGCACGGTTGAGAGGGATATGGGCCAAATGCTAACAAATGGGATTAGATTTATTTAGGATATCTGGTCGGCAGGGATCAGTTGGACCGAAGGATCTGTTCCCGTGTTGTATAGCTCTTATGACTGTATGACTTTATTGAAACATATGAGATTCTTAGGGACTTGCCAGGGTAGATGCGGAAAGATCATTATCTTTGTGGGAGAGTCTAGGACCAGGGTGCTTTATCTCAGAATAAGGATTTGCAAATTTAAGACAGAGATGGGGAGGAATTTCTTCTCTCAGTGGTGAATCTGTGAATTCCTTGCTGTTGAGGGCTGTTTAGGCTGGATAATTAAGTCTATTCAAGGCTGAGATAGACAGTTTTTTAATTAATAAGGGAATCGAGGGTTATGGGGAAAAGGCAGGAAAGTGGAGTCAAGACTCATCAGATCAGTCGTGATCTCGTTGAATGCCAGAGCAGACTTAATGGACTGACTGGCCTTTGCTGATGGAACATATGGTCTTACCTTTGCCCCTTATCCCTACACATCATTACTATCCAAATATTCATTCCAATGAACATGCCTCCCCCACATTTCCAGGCAGTGCACTCCAGACTCTAACTGCTCGCTGGGGAAAGATGTTTTTTCTCACATCACCCTTGCTTAGCCTCTGTATCACTTTACATCTATGCCCTCTCATTTCTTTCTCTTTAACAGCAGAAACAGTTTCTCCCGTTTATCTAGTCGCTAACAGTCCCCATTAACAGATATTCACTAGCCAGATTGTAATTAACGCTTTTGTCTATCTAACTGCTCTTCTGTCTCATCGGGCTCTATCCTATTGTTTACTCCCTCCCCCATTCCCCTCCCTATTTTCTGCATAGAAACTGACATTTTCCTAGCTACCATCAGTTCTGAGGAAGGGTCACTGGACCCGAAACGTTAACTCTGATGTTTTCTTCACAGATGCTGCCAGACCTGCTGAGCTTTTCTGACAGCTTCTGTTTTTGTTACTGACTTGATCTCTGCGGCCCTGCGTTTCGCATGGCTAACCCATCCACCCTTCACCTCCCTGGACATTTTCCCATGGCCAATCCACCTAGTCTGCACATCTTTGGACTGTGGGAGGAAACCGGAGCACCCAGAGGAAACCCACGCAGACACGGGGAGAATGTGCAAACTCCACACAGACAGTCCCCCGAGGGTGGAATCAAGCCCAGGTCCCCGTGCTGTGAGGCAGTAGTGCTAACCACTGACCCACCATGCCACCCAGTTTTGAAACAGATTTGTTACTGATTCAGACACAAAATTTAAAACTGCTGGAGAAAGTCAGCAGGTCTGGCATCATCTGTGGAGAGAGAAACAGAGTTAATGTTTTGGGCTCCATCTCCACCTATCCCTTCACCTCCCCCCTCCCGTACTACGTGATCTGCATATGTAGCACTTTTCCTACCTGCTGTCAGTTCTGAACAAGGATCACCAGACTGAAAGTGTTAACTTTGCTTTCACTTCACAGATGCTGCCAGACTTGCTGCGTTTTTCCAGCAATTTCTGTTTTCGCTTCTGAATTCCAGCATCTGCAGTTCGTAGGTTTTCTGTAACTGATTCAGTTCTGACCAAGGAATTGAGTGCTTTTATTGAGTGGCGGTTAAAAATAACAGGAAATCCTTTGATACAATGGGACTGTCACGGAGGACATTAGGTCTAGTTGCATCATTGTACATTCGAGGTGAGGAGATAGCTGCACATCAGGAAGCTGCAATATTGTAGGCCCAGGCCTTTCAGCATCTTCAGATTCATATCGTAATGTGCTCCAAGTGCCAGTTACCCATCATCCCAGGGCTCAGTGACTGACTAACATTGGCTGCTGGTTGAGTAGTCTCTCTGTTTAAAATTCTCATCCTCGTTTTCACAGCCCTCCATGGTTTTGTCCCTCCCTAACCTCCTCCAGCATCATGACCCTCTAAAATGGACTGTAACCCTCTCAATCTGCCCTTTTGCAAGGCGCTAATTTGAATGACAACCAGTGGCAGGTTTCTCTTCACCTACCTGGGGCTTATCTCTGGAATTCTGTCCCTAAACCTCTCCTTTACCTTTTTCACAAAGCTTTCGGCAGTGTGTCCTAATCACTGGCTATGTAACTCAATGTAAAATTGTTTAATAATACTCTCGTGAAACTCCTACATTTCATGTTAAAAATGCTCCATAATTAGAAGTTGGTGTTGTTATTAAAGCTGGTTTGTCTGTATTTGTTTCATTGAAGAGAATGTTACTTCTACAGACAGTATGGAATGATTTTTCAGTATCTCTTTAAACACAGCGGGTGTTCCAAAAGCTTCCTTCCGATTAGCTCCAATTGAAATCTGCCCAAGCCAAACAAAAGATACCTTTTAGGAAAGCAATTGTTTCCTGCAGAGTCCCTGGAGAGAGCATTTCAAAATGAAATACTTTCATTCAGGGTGACTTTCCCCTTTCAACAAAATTTAACTTCAGTCAGAGGATGGTGACTGTGTGGAATCCTCTACTACCGAAGGAAAGGAAATACATTTCTAGAGGCGAAAGGTGTCACAGAGGGAGCAGGGCATCATGTTGAGTTCAAGGATAATTCATGTTGAATAGCAGAGCAGATTCGATGGGCTGAAGGGCCTGTTCCTGTTCCTATTTCCTCTGTTTTCCAATCGAGTCATGTAGTCATACAGCACGGAAACAGACCCTTCGGTCTAACCAGTCCATGCCGAACATAATCCCAAACTAATTTAGTCCCACCTGCCTGTGCTTGGCCCATATCCCACCAAACCTTTCTTATTCATGTACTTATCCAAACGTCTTTTAGACATAACTGTTCCTGCATCCGGCATTTCCTCTGGAAGTTCATTCCATACAAGAACCACTCCCTGTGTAAAAAAAAGTCTCTCATATCTTTTAATTCTTTCTCCTCTCACCTTAAAAATATGTCCCCTAGTCTTGAAATCCCCTACCCTAGGGAGAGGACACCTGCCATTCACTTTATCTATACCCTTCATGATTTTATAAACCTCTGTAAGGTCACCTGTCAACCTCTTACGTTCTGGTGACAGAACTCCCAGCCTATTCATCCTCTCCTTGTAACTCAAACCCTCCATTCCCAGCAATATCCTGGTAAATCTTTTCTGAACCTGCTCCAGCTTCATAATATCCTTCCTCTAACAGGGGGACCAGAACTGGACACTGTACTCCAAGAAGAGGCCTCATCAACGTCCTGTACAACATCAACATGACGTCCCAGCTCCTATTCTCAAAGGTGTGAGCAATGAAGGGAAACATGCTAAATGCATTCTTAACCACCCTGGCTACATGTGACTCAAACTTCAAAGAATTACGTACCTGAATCCCCAGACCTCTCTGTTCTACCCAAGGCCCTACTTCTAATTGTATAAGACTTGTCCTTGTTTGTTGTTCCAAAATGCAATACCAATAATTTGGGAGGTGGTGGGGTGGCGGGGGGTTGGGGGGTGCGATGGGGAGGTGGGGAGGTGGTGGGAGTCAGGATTCTTGAATAATTCATCAATTTGCGGTTTGGTGAAAATGTTCCTCACTGTGGAAATTGGGTGGTGGGTGTGATTTTGAGTACATTAGTACTCATGACTCATGCACTAAGTAATTAAAGCTCACAAGCTTCGCAATTGTGGCAAAAAATGATTATCGTTCCCATTGAGGGCACAACATTTAAAACAGCAATTTGACTCTGAGTAACTGAAAGAATCACACCTGATTTCTCGACAACTACTGTAACACATCAACTAAAAGCAATATTTAGGAGGTGATTTTTACTTTCAGCAACAGAAAAGATCCCCATGTGATTTCAAGCATTACTAAAAATCCCATCCTACTTTTATGCTGAGCTCTCAAGTGGACACTTTGTTCTCCCAGTTTTAATGGCATGCTACCTAGTTTATACACTTTCCCAGTCTGTTATCTTTTAATCCCAGAACCAGCTTTCACCCAGCAGATTATGCTAGAGATTCCTCCACTGTAACCCAAGCTGGGCAAATCTTTTAGCCTCCTTTAACCCTTCACAGACTGGTGTCTTTAATCTAGCCATGAGCTCCTACCCATGTTCTGGATGTAGAGCAGTAAGATCAGCACTTTCTGTGCCTCAGGCACAGGACTAGCTGCTCCCATCTTCTGCTGTGTCTCCCTCAGATTTTTGCAGACTGTTTTATCTCCTTGAAATTCAGTGATTTCTTCCGAAATCTTGTAACTCAGTATCGCAGTGGTTTTCTGTGCAGTTCTTCCTTCCCAAAACATGTCTCTGTGATACTGTGAATCACGTGGGCCTTGTATCCAGTTAGGATACAATCTATCCCATAGAGCCTACCAACTCCTTTATTCTTAGAATTAAACATTTGAAAGTGCAACGTAAGTCCTGATTTTCCTAATATGTCCCTGTGAGACTTGGGCTCTACCCTCAGTCAGCATAAATGTTTTTACCTTCTCGACAAATCTTTTGACTTGAATCCTTTTTGCCCCCAGCTCAACGGCTGAATGGTGCGCTCCCGCTCATGACCCTTGTTCTCAGACAAATTTATGCTGCACACAAGCTCACAAAAGGCTAGTCTACCGTAATTTTCTCTGTGGGGACCTGAATAGGATTGTGAGTTGCTTGCGGTGCCGAGGTTCAGTGTAAATGCTTTATAGATGAAGCATGCAGAGAATAAAGACCAGTTACATGATTTTGTGAAGAGTTACATAATGAGAAAGTTAGGAACTGAGCTCCAATCTGTGGGTAACACATGGCATGGAAAGACATGAGGAAGGGATTCAGTGATTTCAGATAAATCTATTCGTTGGCAGAGTGTTGTGCAAAAAGATTCAAGCAAGCCATTGCTGTCACACTCTGAACACCAGACATAGCAATAGACTTCACAGCTTCTTGAACCTGCTCTGCCACATGTTTGGTATTTTATTGGCTCATATTCCCTTTCGATTTCACTTTCCTCTCATTTCTACAGACACTTTGATTTCTCTGCTACCTGAAAATCCATCAGTCTCAGCCTTGAATGTACTCAGTGACTGAACAGACGTAATCCTCTAGGGTGGAGGATTCTTAAGATACCACAACTGTTTGAGTGACAGAACATCTCCTCACCTCAGACCTAAATGCCTGGAACCCCCTGTTTTAGATTCTGCAGACCTCTCCGCATCTACCAGTCAAATGTTCAGAGTGTCGTGCACTTTAACCTAGAAGTAGTGCTCAGCAAGTGGAACATACAAACTCATCAGTGAATATGGGTCATCTTGGGGACAAGCCAGACATGCAGGTAATAGATAGGAAATACAGGGGACAATTTGCATTTCCCTTTAAGTGCAAAGCAGATTATAAAGGTGATAATAAAGGTGAACTGAAAGTTTCAAATGGTGGCTGCCAGGGAACATTTTCTAACTGGGCTAAGAGAACAAGGTGCAGGGCTGGATGAACACAGCAGGCCAAGCAGCAGCCTCTCTGCTCCTATGATGCTGCTTGGCCTGCTGTGTTCATCCA
>NC_063353.1:46934606-46979087 GCF_021869965.1 Rhincodon typus | reverse complement strand
TGGATGAACACAGCAGGCCAAGCAGCATCATAGGAGCAGAGAGGCTGCTGCTTGGCCTGCTGTGTTCATCCAGCCCTGCACCTTGTTGTCTCGGATTCTCCAGCATCTGCAGTTCCTACTATCTCTGATTCAATTCTAACTGGGCTGTTGGAAGCAAAAGTACAATTCAGGGTTCTTAACCCGTCCGTTTTCAAAGCTCTATCTGTGATAATACATTGCTCCCAACTTCATGAGCTCTGTTGCCTATTAACCTTTCATGCAGCATTGTATCAAATGCCTTTGGAAATCAGGGTCAGCTACATCTACTGAATCCCCCAATCCACCTTAATAGTTATATCTGTTGCATTTTCTAAAAACTCCAATGCATTTGTCAAACACAGTTTATATTTTTAGCAACAAACAAAAACAGAAATTGCTGAAGAAACTCAGCAGGTCTGGTAGCATCTGTGGAGAGAAAGCGAGAGAGAGAAACAGAGCCAATGTTTTGAGTCTAGTGACCTTTCTTCAGAACTCAGCTCTAGAGACCTACTGGATTCAAAATGTGAACTGCGTTTTTTTTGTCTCTGGTCAATGGTGACCCCAATGACGTTGACAGTGGGAGGTTCAGTGATAATGAAGCCATTGAATGTCTAATACTAAGGGGCATGCACTTAAGGTGAAAGGGTGAAAGTTCAAAGGAGATGTGAGGGGTGAGTTTTTCATGCAGAGAGTGGTAGGAGTCTGGAACATGCTGCCGGGGGTGGTGGTGGAGGCAGACAAGATAGGAGCGTTTAAGGGACTTTTAGATTAGCGCATGAATGTACAAGGGATGGAGGGATATGGACCAAGAGCAAGCAGAAGGGATTAGTTTCATTTGGTGTCATGTTCGTCACAACATTGTGGGCCGAAGGGCCTGTTCCTGTGCTGTACTGTTCTCTGTTTTGCGTTCTAATGTCAAGGATCAATGGTTAGACTCTGTATTAAATGGGGACAGGCCTTTCGCTTTCAGATCAAACCCACCATTTCTTATGGCTCCCGGAGGTTTCCCAACTCCATAATAATTTGGTTCCACTGTCTTCATCTCATTTTTAGCAAAATCACTGAGAACGCCAGCCTCTGTGAACAATTTTCTGAGCATTTCTGCATCGTCAAATGAAAGGCAAAGGTACAATGGCCTTTCAGCAGATAGTGTTTTAGATTTTCTTTGTAAAATAAGAAGAAAGCTTTGACTGTATTTCTCATTCCCAGTAGCTGACTCTCGGAGAATTTTAATTTTCTTTCCTCGCTTCACTCTCCTAGCTTTCTCTAGATGATTGACAGCTTGTCTGGCCACTTTGTGAGTGCTACCTCACCACAAAAGCAGTATTCAGATCATTTGATCCAGCTGTTTGAGTGTCAGGTGGTTGAAGTAAGTAAAATTCACTCCAGTCATTAAAATTCTACACATCAATTTCTTCATGCCTGACACCATTTTCACTCTCTGTCTGCATCAGAATGAATTCTAACAAAATATACCATGCCTCTAAAGTCTGATGGCAAAAATAGATATAGAGGTTCCTCACAGAATACTTAGCCAATACTGTTAGCTATATTCATGGTATTTTCTTGTTCTCTGTGAGCTGGTGCCCTTTCATAGCTTCATGTTAATAGAGACAATCCTGACAACTGACACAATGAGCTATTGATACTCTTCTCGTGCAGATACTTAATGTCTTACAGTTGTAGCAGCCAGCTTCTGCAAGGCTGCTCAACACTGTACAATACACTTCACTGTGGATAGCCATCTACAAAAGGTCAGCAGTGAACAGAAAGAAGTTCAAAGTTGAGAACGAACTGCTCCCATAAATATCACTGTTGATCGGTGGGTTATTTTGCTGCGTTTTCACACACTGAGACAGTCTCTCATACCCAGCGCCTAACACACACGATGGCTCAGAATCACCCTGAGCATAGGTTTGAGGAGACATTTCATCGCAATTATTGCCAATAGAGCTTGAGTAACAGTGAACGAACTGAAACTGTAATTTCCGACCGGTGGAATCTGTCTTTAGGACATTCTGGGCAGGAGGGCAGAGATCTCGATCAGGATCACAATGACTCTGGCTGCTAAACTGGAAGACCTAGAAGTTAAGATGGAACATCTTCTTATGGATGTGTTTGTAAGTACAATGCACTCTTCTTATTTAGCGACGCCAATGTAGTGCTTAAAACTTGGACCTACTATCAGAAATTCTGAATTAAATCTGTAGACAGCACCTTGTTAAGAAACTGTCAGCAAACCTTGCAGTTTATGAAGATAAGTGTTGATAGAACTAATCAATTACAGTGCTATGTAAGACAATGTAATCAGATCCTGCTGTGTTGAGAACATGTAAACTGAGACTTCAATTTTAATAGAACTGCTTTAAGGCAATTCTATAAGAATTAATAAGGTACTTCTCACTGCATTGGGGCTTCAATCAGCAATTCAACCAGTCTGTAGGAAGAAATGCAGTGGTTCAAAACAGCCACTCACCATCACCTTCTCGGGGGTAGTTTGGGATGTGGGCTAAATGCTGGGCTAAACCACAATGTTCACATCTGCTGTACAAATCAAAAGAAAATTTTAATACCAGTCACTATCACAGTGTGATTTTCTAACAAACATACATAGAGTTGGTTCAAAAGTATGTGGTTGTTTTATCCAATCACCTCTGGCCTGATAGTAGCACCCATCAGTAAAACAGAACGCAATTTGTAGGACATCTCGAGTTTAAACTGTTTCCCCTGCAACCTTCAGGACTCCGTTAGAAGTGGGAGAACTGGAAAACAAGGGGATGTTTATCCCACAAACAGTGCTTCCTGTCTAATCAGAAGAGAAACATTTAATTTATTCCAACTATTAATATTCAGATGTAAGAGAGAACTTTGTAATTAATATTTTCCCAGTCTCAGTGAACTGGGGAATATAGTCCCCTATAAAATAAACCCAGTAATGCATTACTAATGTTGTAATTTCATACATGTTGCGTCTGGGATAATGCGTACTGGGCACCCTTAGTTTATGGGAGTAGGTGGTACATATTTATGGGTGCAGGAGATTAAAATTGTGTGTACATGTGCAACGTTGCACCGACATTATGTAGTTCAGTAGCGGAATTAGCATATTTTTTGCAAGAAACACACTCAATTAATTTGCTTAAATTAGTCGTTGATCCTTGATTTTTGTAATCCTGACACTTGATAATGAAGGTTAGTGGAAGTATAGAGTCATTCATTACCCTGAATATAAATCGCAGCTGTCTTTCAAATAGGCCGAATGAATAAAACATTGTTCACAATTTTGGAGAAATAGGTTTTGTATTGTCTTTATTGCTGTAAGCGCTGTGTAATTTGTTTTTACCCATTATAATAAACCTCTTAGTTCAGAAATCCTCCTTTAGCTAGATGGCACAAGGCATGGGCTGTCCCAGCGACAGCCCTGTTAGTTAAGTGGTTTTATAACCACTTGACACCACCACCTACGAATAAAGACCTTTGATGGCTCAGAAACACGCCTTTTGTGCAAGCCATTTTTCTGTTTTGTACAAGCATACAATATTTATTAACCACTAGTGGCTGTGGTGCACTGACTGAGATATTCAACTGTATTCACATGAAAAAGAGTTATGTAATATATACGATGTATAGAATTCCAAATAGCAGTTATCCACTAAACAGTTGCTCAGTAGGATAGTAACTTGATTATTGCTGAGAGGAGAGAGGTGTCACTGAAGCTTTGTTATTTTTCAGTCATCAGGACATGCGCAAGAATGCCAAATTTCAAATGGTCACAACAATTTATACTCTTCTCTTGTAGTGTAAATTATTGGATTGTTTCTCGTGATAATACAGTCTAACACTCAAGTTACTATTCGTAATGAGAATGTAAGAGATGTTTGATTTGTACACCTGCCCTTTACACAGAGATGGGTTACCTCGTAGTCTGGATTTCCCCAGACATTTCACCGTTCTATGGAGTGTTTAATTTCACAGTGTGCATCTTATGTCGTTGA
Organism: Rhincodon typus; assembly: GCF_021869965.1. Lineage (NCBI taxonomy): Eukaryota > Metazoa > Chordata > Chondrichthyes > Orectolobiformes > Rhincodontidae > Rhincodon > Rhincodon typus. The sequence continues at coordinate 46,975,074 of NC_063353.1, read as the reverse complement.
CTCGTTCTTTACCTCGAACAGTGCCCTGTAAGTTTCTAATTTTTGGGTATGTATCCACCTTCCTTTCCAAAGTTGTTTAGAGAATCAGTTTCTACCACCTTTTCTGGGAAGATGTTCCAGATCCCAAAAACTCTGAATGAACGTATTCCTTCTCATCCACTCCTGCTCTCAATCCTTTTTCAATGCAGACCAGTAGATATCATGAGTAGCCAGATAGGTTCTCTGCTTGGTGTAGTGCTCAGTGAGGTTCCAGTTAACTGGTCAAAAAGAGCTTGTCGGAGATTAAGTTTGTAGTGAGTGAGTAATCAGTAACCATGAAAGACAGCACAGCCTGGGATAAAACACAAGGACTTTTAATTGGCTTTCTAACCAGTTTCCATACTGATCAGATCTGTGTCATGTTTACACTGCCTGCGCTCGAGTCATTTGCTATGAAGAAAGACTAGATGGGCTGGGGTTGTTTTCTTTGGAGCACAGAATGCTGAGGAAGGATCGGATTGAAAGCTCTGAGGGGCACAGATAGGAAGAAATGTTTACCCTTAATAAAGGTTTCAATAACAAGGGAGCATGGAATTAAGTTAAAGAGCAGGTTTAGAGGGGCTTTAAGAAATAAATTTTTCACCCAAAAGGGTCCCTATAAGGGTGGTAGAGGCGGGAACCATCACAATATTTGTGAAGTATTTAGACGATTATTTGAAGCACCATAGCATACACAGGCTGACTGTTGGGAAATGGGCCTCGGGTGGATAGGTGCTTGGAGGCTGGCACAGACACTATGGGCTGAAGGGCCTCTTTCCATGCTGTAAAAAACCACAACTTGAATTTATTTTTCATCAACTTGCTTAAACACTGTTCCAGGGTTGAACAAAAAACAGTGCAGCACAGGAATAGGCCCTTCAGCCCACCAAGAGTATGCCAACACATGATGTCTTTCTAAACTAAAACCTTTTGCCTCTACGCTGTCCCTATGCTTTTATTCCCCATGTATTCATGTAACTGTCAAGATGCCTCTTAAACATTGCTATTGTATCCGCCTCCATCAGCTCCTCTGGCAGCACATTCCAGGCACTTACCATCCACTGTGTAAAAAAACGTGTCTCTCACATCCCCTTTAAACTTAACCCTTTTTACCTTAAACGTATGTCCCCTAGTAATTGACATTTATACCTTGGGAAAAAGACTCCGACTATCCATTCTATCCATGTCTCTCATAATTTTGTAAATTTCTATAAGGTCACCCCTCATCCTTTGATGTTCAAGTGAAAACAAACCCAGCTTGTCCAATCTCTCCTCATAGCTAATGCCCTCCAAGCCAAGCAACATCCTGGTAAGTCTCTCTCTGTATCCTCTCCAAAGCCTCTGCATCCTTCAAATGGTGTGGTGACCAGAATTGCACACAACATTCCAAATGTGGCCTTACTAATGTTTGATACACATGACTCGCTAATTTTTACATCCTGCGCCCCGACTGCTATATACCTTCTTGACCACCTTATCCACTTGTGTTGCCACTTTCAAGGAACTATGGACCTGTATACCTCAATGGCCAGGAGTTAAATCCAGACCTTCTTGCCCAGGGTTAGGGACAGTACCGCTGCGCTACTAGATCATAGCCATTTCATTTTGGAGCTGTCAAGGCATTCAAACAATTAATCTGTTTGTTCATAAAATATTGATTTTTTCAGGAATATTAAGAACCCATTTAATGCCACATTTGTATCTTGTTCCTAATGGGTTTCCAGATGTGACAGTTTTTTTGTTACACTGACGGGGAAACCATCTTTCAGTGTTGTTTCATAGTGTTACCGGGAGTGACAAACGCTACCTCAGCACCACAATTTAAAGGAAGTTCACTGACATCTAACCTCCACATAAAATTCAAATAAAATAAATTGGTAAAGGCAAGCTAACCTTGTAAGCAGCAACCAATGTAATCTATTGTTCTATTTGGAAACAGTGAATGAAGTCGTGTCGAATTGAGTGTGCATTAGTTCGAATCGGTGCAGCACGTAGCAGGTAGGTGACAAAGTGCAAGTTTTTGCATTAAGCAAGGTCAGCCCAAGATATGATGGTGAGAGACTAAAAGGCTAAAAGCTTTGTGCTGCAGCAATTGTGAGAATTAGTGAGCCTGGATCATAGCACAAAAGGCTGGTGCTGCCAAATAACATTCGACAGACCTCTACACAAAAAGGTTACTCATTAACCTCCCAAAGATGCAGAGATGTAGGAAATTGATAGAAAATGAATTGAAGGTTAAACAGAATGGATATTTGTGCAATCTGTGCAGGGGAGGTACAGAGTGAAGTGTATGCAAGGTCAGTGTTGGGACCACTGCTGGTTCTCATTATGTCAATGAGGAAACCAATGCAAATCTTGTAGGTGATAGCAAACTGAGGAATCAGACGGGTCGGAAATTACAGAATGGATCAAAAATATGTAAGTGGGTAAAGAAATAGCAGGTGAAACTTAACAGACTGCAAAGGAAGGAGAGGTGAGTGATGCATATACAGCATTAATGATAATAAAATAGCTACCATCGAGACAAAAGGAGTCTCAGGGCCTGCATTTAATTCAAACAAATGGTTTTCGAGTGACTTAAAGTTGTGCCCTGATCAGATTGTGATTGTTGTATCACGGCTAATATGTAATATAATTTTAAGAGATATGTCAATGATTGCCATATCATGTGATAGCATGGAGGTCTCAATGGGGCCCTTGTGGTGCCGTGGTGGTGTCCCTGCCCCTGAGCTAGGAGGCCCAGATTCAGGTGATCCAGAGATATACCACAATGTCTCTCACAGGTTGATTAACACTATGTATGAAGGTCTCAGTCTCCATCATGACGGAAGCCATCAGCAGCATGATGCGCTATGGGAAGTGTGCTGCAGTTTGGAACTGCATTGCTCAGTACTGGCCAGACAGTGCACTGTCTCTGACTGTCATAGATGTAGATGACAGGAACCATAATAAACATCTATGGTTCTTTCAGTACCATATTATCCACACATTCTGGACTCCCTGCTATAGAAAAGATGTTGTAAGGGTTCAAAAAAGATTTACATGGATGTTACTGGGACTGCAGGGTTTGAGCTGTACGGAGGGGCTGAATAGGCTGCGGCTATTTTCCCTGGAGCGTCGGAGGCTGAGGGGCGACCTTAAAGAGATTTATACAGTCATGAGGGGCGTGGATAGGGTGAATAGCCAAGGTGTTTTTCCCAGGGTAGGGGAGTCCAAAACTAGAGGGCACAGGTTTAAGATGAAAGGGGAAAGATTTAAAAGGGAACTAAGGGGCAACTTTTTCACACAGAGGGTGGTGCATGTGTGGAGTGAGTTGCCAGAGGAAGCGGTAGATCCTGGTACAATTACCAGATTTAAAAGGCATCTGGATGGGTACGTGAATAGGAAGGGTTTAGAGGGATATGGGCCAAATGCTGGCAAATTTGTCTAAATCAGTTTAGGATATCTGGTCAGCATAGACAAGTTGGACCGAAAGGTCTGTTTCCGTGCTGTATATCTCTATGACTTTATTACAGAGGCTAACTTAAATATTGCCCTGTCTAGTACAAATGACCTGCTGGAGGTTTCACTGTATCTATAGGAGTTCAGTGATTGATCTGCACAACAGAAATCAAGACAGTCATCATAGATTGTAAAGCAGAGGATACTCATGGCCATGTTTTGAAGGGCTCTGCCCATGTCCAACTGAAACAACTATCAAAACCTGATAAAGCCAATTAAGCCTTAGAGATGGCGAAGAGAAGGACAGGCTAATCCCTGGCCCCTGAGCAAAGGGAATCTCAGGAGGATTGACGTTTGCAAACCTCTGGCATCCAGAGAAATGTTCTGGATAAAACAATGTGAAAGTGGAACAGATCAGGAATATGTGTGCAATGTAGAGAATTGCTGCCTTTTAATGAGTTTCTGGTTGTATTGTCTAGTTCTATAACAGCTCTGTGAAACACTTTGGAACACTTTATTGTGTTGTCAGTGCTAGATAAATATAAATTGTTGTTGTAGTTTCTCTCAGGAAGGCTGTGAGAGGAGGAGTTTTCCTGAAAGCGTTTTGTAAATACTCTTCACATGGATCAGCACCTCCCTGCTCTGTGTATAGTGGAGATTGGATGGAGTTTATGATGAATCATCCATTTGAAAAGAGGGCCTTTAACCAAAAAAACGTGGAGCCCCTGCCTAGGACCTTTCAGTGCTGAGGAAAGTTTGGAGAAAGGTTTACAGCTTTGTAAAGAAAGCCCTAACATTGGAGTTTCGTGTCACAGTGAGCTGTCTGCACAATCTAATCGGAAACATGAAGTAGTGAGGGTTCGAACAATTACACTTGACTCTGCCGAGACCTCCCCTGCAGTGTTGGAAATCCTTGTCAACCGCGCTCTCCCGTCGTCAGCCATTCTGCTTTGTTGCCTGGCAACAACCTCAGCATCTCCAGCATCGGCAGCCTTTTCCTTTGTGAAATGCAGGCAAATGTCAGTAAGTAACAGCACTGGGACACATGCAACCAGGGAGTAGGACAGTCCATGTGCAAAAACACCCAACAGACAGCTCAGTGATATATTTCCACTGATGACTTGATTTGGTGATGATTTATTGTAGTCACTTGTACCTAAGTACAGTGAAAAGCTTTGTTTGTGAGCAGGACATGCAGATCAGAGTACGTAAGGACATACAGATCTTTGGCTGCTTGGACAGAGTGAGACGTACAGGTTACACTGCACAGGAGATACACAAAGCGAGATCAACATTAACAAGATCAATATTATTTGAAGTTAGAGAGTCCATTCATCAGTCTAATAACAGCAGGGAAGAAGCTGTTCTTGAACCTGTTGGCACGTGTGTTCACGTTTCTGTAACTTCTGCCTGATGGAAGAGGTTGTAGGAGAGCATTACTGGGGTGAGAGGGGTCTTTCATGATGTTGGCCGCCTTTCCATGGCAACGAGCTGCATAAATAGAGTCCATGGATGGAAGGTTGGCTTCTGTGGCGGTCTGGGCTGCGCACACCACCTTCTGTAGTTTCTTATGGTCCTGAGCAGAGCAGTTGCCGTACCAGGCCGTTATGCAGCCGGATAGAACGCTTTCAGTGGTGCATGTAGAAGTTGGTGAGGAACCTTATGGACATGCCAAATTTCCTGAGCCGCCTGAGGAAGAACAGGCGTTGTTATGCCTTCTTCACATCTACATGGGAAGTCCAGGACAGGTTGTCAGTTATCGTCACTCCGAGGAACTTGACCCTCTCATCCTCCGCTCCATTGCTGAAGATGGTGTTCTCCTTGTTTCTTCCTGAAGTCAATGATTAATTCTTTTGGTTTGCTGACATTGAGAGAGAGGTTGTCATCATTGTACCATCTCCTTTCTGTGTTCTGACTCGTCGTTGCCAGATATCTGGCCTGCTATGGTGGTGTCATCCGCGAACGTGTAGATAGCACTCGCTTGGAATTTGGCAACACAGTTGTGGGTGTACAGGGAGTACAGTAGGGGGCTGAGGAAGCATCCGTGGGGGACTCCAGTGTTGAGTGTTATTGTGGAGGAGGTGCAGTTACCTGTCCTCACTGATTGGGGTCTGTGGGTCAGAAAGCTGAGGATCCAGTTGCAGAGGGTAGAGCCGAGACCAAGGTCACGCAGTTTTGAGATCAGTCTGGAGGGGATAATGGTGTTGAAGGTGGAGCTGTAGTCAATGAGCAGGAGTCTGAAAGGCCAGCGTGGGGGTGGGGGTGGGGGAGTGGAATCATGCATGTCAATCCTCAGAGCTGTTTTCAAGGGTTATCCAGTTTATTAAGTCCCAGAATATTTTAATGCCTCCTGGTTCTTATAACTTTGGAGCAAGGTGTTGCCAGCATCCTATAATGTCAGATTAACATCCACTGGAACTGTATGGGATGTTTTGACCATATTGACTGTCACTACCACACCAAGTCTTCAGCAGCAGAAAGCCTCAGTCCTGAACAATACTGGTTCATTACATAGTACTTAGTGGCTAGATACATTATGTGTGAGTGCCCGTATTAAGGATTTGTTTAAAAGGAAGCACACATTATTACTTCTGAGATGCTCTTGCACAGAATTAATAACAAACAGTATCTTTCAAACCCATGACCACTTCAATCTAGAAGGACAAAGGCAGCAGATACATAGGAACTCCACACCCTGCAAGTTCCCCTCTGAACAATGCACAATCCGGACTTGGAAATATATTGCCATTCCTTCAGTGTCGCTGGGTCAAAATCCTGGAATTCCCTCCCTAAGGGCATTGTGTCTCAACCACAACACATGGACTGCAGCAGTTTAAGAAGGCAGCTCACTACCACCTTCTCAAGGGCAACTAAGGACGGGCAATAAACGCTGGTCAGGCCAGTGACACCCATGTCCCACGAGTGGGAAAAAAAAACACACAGAATGAGTTTGGTCCTCTCAGGAACAGTCCTTTATATCCTGATGGGCAGAGGTTCTCTCTGTGATGAACCCTTTCACATGCTAACTGCCTCATACTACAGTGGTTCATGCAAGCAGAGCTTGGCATGTATTCATAATTCCTGCATTGAATCTACAGCATGAAAAGAAAATCTTCAGAAGCAAAATGGCCTTTCTCTGTTATTGAAGTTGCCTGATCTATCAGCCTGAGTAGTTTACACAGAGGTTCCTGAAACCTTTGCTGCTGACTTTTCATTAAATTCCACAGTATCCAATTTACTTTTGGCTCATAGTCTTGTTTTACTGGATAATTCTCTGAATGACGCAGTTACAGCACAAAATTACAGTCTGCTTCATGGAAACTGATTGGGCTGATCACATTGTTCAGTGCCCAGTTGTGAGGGGTGTGGTGGCACGTGTGTAAACTGATTCAAGCATGTTGCTGGAAAGCAGCTGCTCGTTTTTAACCTGACGTGAACCAACCTCAGACCTTTCACAGTCCACGTTCCATCTCCTGAAACCTTGGACTTTAGAAAAGGCATGAAAAATAGTTGGCATGAAATCAGACACTTTTGCAATAAACACAGAGAAATTGCTGGAGAAACTCAGCAGGTCTGGCAGTACCTGTGCAGAGAGAAGCAGTGTTAACATGGAACATGGAACGGTATAGTACAGGAATGGGCCCTTCAGCCCACATGGCATCAAATTAAAACAACCCCTTCTGTCTGCCCTTGGTCTATATCCCTCCATTCCTTGCATATTCATGTGCTTATCTAAAAGTCTCTTAACAGTCCCTATCGTACCTGCCTCCACCACCACCCCTGGCAGCACGTTCCATACTCCTGTGTAAAAAACCTGCCCCTCATGTCTCCTTTGAACTTCCCCGCCCCCCTTACATGCACCCTAGTATTAGACATTTCAACTCTGGGAAAAAGATTCTGACCATCAACCCCAACTATGCATCGCATAATTTTATAGGCTGTATCAAGTTTCCCCTCAGCCTCCGTTGTTCCAGAGGAAAACAGCCTGAGTATTTTTTTTCTGAAGAACGGTCCCAACCCGAAATGTCAGCTTTCCTGCTCCTCTGATGCTGCCTGGCCTGCTGTGTTCCTCCAGCTCCACACTGTGTCATCTGAGTTTTTCTCGCCTCTCCTTATAGATCATACGCTCTAATCCAGGCACCATCCTGGTAAACCTCTTCTGTACCCACAAGTCCTTCCATAAAACTGCGTGTTGTTTAATGTGTTGCTGTTTCCTCCCACTGTGGCTACTTAACCAACTCTGTCTATTTTGTTACAATTTAATTTTTCATTCTTTAATAATTCAGATACAGAGTATAAGTTTTGACATCTTGACAAAGGTTTTGAAAAGTTGAGCTGTTCCTGTACAAAACAATTTATTGTTTCCTCCACAGGAAACAAAATGCATTTGTAATCTGTTTGTGTCTTACAGAACTAGTTGCAGCTTATTTACACTTGCTCCAATGTAACCTTCAGCTGTTTTCTGTCACTGGCACACGCTGGATGAGAGGTTACTAACGGTTTTCCCACCAGGACAAGGCAGGAGAATTGTCATTAGTAAGAAATGTAAAACTTACGGGGAGTGAGAGGAAAGGAGCTCTAAGAGCCTTGTATTTTTTAAAAGTTCATTCATGGGATGTGGGCGTTGCTGGCTAGGCCAACGTTTATTACCCATCACATATTACCCAGAGGACAGTTAAGAGTCAACCACATTGCTGTGGGTCTGGAATCATACGTGGGCCAGACTGGGTAAGGATGGCAGATTTCCTTCCCTGAAGGACATTATTGAACCAGATAGGTTTTTATAACAATTGACAATGGTTTCACAGTCATCATTAGATGATGATCTTGATTCCAGGTTTTTTTAATTGGATTTAATTTCGGTCATCTACTCTGTTGGCATTCAAATCTAGGTCATAGAGTCATACAGCATGGAAACAGAGCTTACGGTCCAACCAGTCCCTGCTGACCATTTTCCAAACCAAACTTGCCCCACCTGCCTGTGTTTGGTCCACATCCCTCCAAACCTTTCCTATTCATGTACTTATCCAAATGTCTTTTAAACATTGTAACTGTACCTGCATCCACCATTTCCTCTGGAGGTTTATTCCATACACAAACCACTTTCTTGTAAAAAAGTTTTCCCTCATGTCCTTTTTAAAACTTTCTCCTCTCACCTTAAAAATATGCCCTCTAGTTTTGAATTCCATTCCTTCTATTCACCTTAGCTATGCCCCTCATGATTTTACAAACCTGCTTAATGTCCCCCTAGAACATTACCTGGGTCTCTGGGTTAATAGTCTCGCAATAATACCACTGGACCATCATTGTGCAGGGTAGGGACAGAGAGAAATCCCATATGTTTTGGTGAGGTATGGGGTTGTGGCTGAGTTGTGTGTGTTACATGCAAGAGAGTTATGAGGCAAGTTCATGGCTTTTAAAAAGTATTTAAGGCCGACCATTTCTACTGCTGAGGAGCCAGACTTTTAAGGTAAGCTGTTCAGGGCCACGCATATAGTTTGAGCTAAAGCTCAAAGTTAAAGTGGAATTAAAGCTGCCTGACAGATATCCACCCAATGGCAGCCATCACTTCTTCAGATATTGTGATGAAGAGTAAAGGCAGATGTTGTTAGAGTTTTTAAACACCCACGGTGCATTAGTCAGGGGAAGGGTGGGGTGATATTTTACAGCAAGCTGACAGTTCCTCTCCTGTTTACAAAGATCAAAGAACAATACAACACAGGATCAGGCGCTTCGGCCCTCCAAGCTTGCGCCGACACATTTTGTCCTTCCAGACTAAAACTGTCTTCACTTACAGGATCCATATCCCTCTATTCCTTTCCTAATTGTGTCTTCGCCCAGGTGTTTGTTGAATGCTGCTATTTTGTCTGCTTCCACCACGCTCTCTGGCAGCACGTTCCAGCACTCACCACCCTTTGTGTGAAAAACCTGCCTCTCGCATCTCTTTTAAACTTCACCCTCTCTCACCTTGAACCTGTGTCCCCTAGTAACTGACCCCTCCACCCTGCGAAAAAGCCTCATACTTTCCAATCTCTCTATGCCACTCACAATCTTATAAACTTCTATTAGGTCGCCCCTCAATTTCCTGCATTCCAGTGAAAACAAACCCAGTCTATCCAGCCTTTCTTCATTGCTAAAATCCCCCATACGAGGCAACATCCTGGTAAACCTTTTCTGTACCCTCTCCAAAGCATCCACATTCTTCTGGTAGTGTAGTGACAGTTTTAGTCTGGAAGGGCAAAATGCAGGCTTGGAGGGCTGAAGGGCCTGTTCCTCTGCTGTATTCTCCTTTGTATGCAGATCTGTTACTTTTATGTGGAATTGCAATGGTATTTTTAATGGAGTCTCCGTTGTTGTAAACAGTTTATGGATGAGCCTGATGAGCAGCCTGTCTGTGTGTCTGCGCTAAAGAGCCCTTTAGAACAGCAGTGGTGACAGTGTTTAGCTCTGGCTGCTAACAGGGCTGGCATAGATGGTATGAGCTTGCAGGGATGGGCCAATTCAGCAGGTGCTAAGAGAGCACGTGGGTAGCCCTGATGTGCAGCCTGGTCCATCCTGTGAGCTGGGTGCCTGCCCCCGGGCACAGTGTCCCTTCAGTGACCCTCGCAATGCCAGTTACTGCAATGCTCAGCAATTCCCATCTGTGCCTTGTGAGTGTCTTGCCAATGTGTCAGAGAGATGGCTTTGAGGAACCAGGAGATGGCTTTGAGGAACCAGCAGATGCCGGGTACTGCAGCCCACGGATGGAGGGTGTGTGCAGCTGGTACCCACAGATGGAGGGTGTGTGCAGCTGGTGCCCACAGATGGAAGGTGTATGCAGCTGGTGCCCACAGATGGAGGGTGTATGCAGCTGGTGCCCACAGATGGAGGGTGTATGCAACTGGTACCCACAGATGAAGGGTGTGTGCAGCTGGTGCCCACAGATGAAGGGTGTGTGCAGCTGGTGCCCACAGATGAAGGGTGTGTGCAGCTGGTGCCCACAGATGGAGGGTGTATGCAGCTGGTACCCACAGATTGTGCTCTGCGATGTTGTTGCTGAATTCCCAAGTGCTCACTCTGGTTAAAATGTGAAGAGAAAAAGATTAATAAAGACAAATGTAGGTCCCTTACAGTTAGAAGCTGGGGAGATATTCATGGGGAGCAAAGAAATAGCAGCAATATCAAACAAACAACTTTTGCCCTGTCTTAGGAACACAGGAAGAGGAGTTGGCCATTCAACGAGATCATGGCTGATCAGTGACCTAATTCCATAGACCAACCTTTGGCTCATATCCCCTAACATCTTTGCTTAACATAAATTTATCTCTGTCAGATTTAAACTTAACAATCCTCCATCCACTGCCATTTGTGGAAGAGAGTTCCAAACCTCTCCCACCCTTTGTGTGTACAAGTCCTTCCTAACATCTCTCCTGAATGGTCTGGCCCTAATTCTCAGACTATGCCCCTAGTTCTTCACAAAAGAGATCTCACAGAAATGTTAGGAAACCAAGTGAGAGGGAGAAATGAAAGGAAATCGGTATCAGCAAGAAAATAGGGCTGGGGGAATTAATGGGGTTAAAGGCTGACACATTCCTGGGACCTGATAATCCACATCCCAGAGTGCTGAAGGAAGTGACTCTAAAAGTAGTGAATACATTGGTGATCATCTTCCAAACTTCTATAGATTCTGGAGCAGTTCCTACAGATTGGAGGGTAGCTAATGTAACATCAACTATTTAAAAAGGGAGGTAGAGAAAAAACAGGGAATTATTTAACACTTGGCCAAACATCAGTCATTGGGAAATGCCAGATTCTATCAAAAGACATTTTAATAGCAGACATCTGGAAAGCACTAACTGGATTTGACAAGCCAGCTCGGGTTTATGAAATACAAATCATGCTTAACAAGTCTGCTGGACGTTTTGACTATGTAACTTGTAGAAAAATCAGGGAGAACCAGTAGATGTGGTTATTTGGACTTTTGATTAGATCCCTCATATGAGCTGAGTGGGAAAACTTAAACCCATGGGATTGGCGTTAATATATTGACATGGATCAAGAATTGGTTGACAGACAGGATACAGGGAATGGGAATAATTGAGTCCTTTTCTGAGTGGGAGGCAATGGCCAGTGGCAGGCAGGGGTAAGTGCTTGGGTCCCAGCTATTCCCAGTGGATGGAAATGAGCCAGATAGGGGAAAAGAAATGCAACGTTTCCAAGTTTGCTGACAATGCAAAACTGAGCAGGATTATGAGGAAGATGACAGGAGGCTTCAACTTGATTTAGATGAGGCGAGAGAGTGGGCAAAAACGTGGCATACACAGTACATTGTGGCTAATCGTGAAGTTATACAGTGCCTTGTGAAAACCAGAAAGAAAGAATATAGTTCAATGGTAAAGTGTGGGTATACAAAGGTATCTGAGTGTCCTCATTCACCAGTCACTGAAAGTATACCGGAAGGTGCAGCAACCAGGTAGCAAAGCTAACGGTGTACTGGCCTTCATTGCAAGAGGATTTGAGTTCAGAAGTAGGGATGTCTTACTGCAGTTATACAGGGCCTTGGTAAGACCACACCTGGGGTATAGTGTGCAGTTTCGGTCTTCCTGCAAAATGAAGCATTAACCTGCTACAGAGAGGGTGGAGTGGGAGGTCACTCAGCTGATACTGGGGATGGCAGGATGGTCCTATGAGGAGAAATTGGTTTGACTGAGTCTGTACTCACTAGAGTTTAGAAGGATCAGAGGGGATCTGATGGAAATATATAAAATTCTAACAGGGCTGGACAGACTAGATGCACAGGGAGGATGTTTCCCCTGGGTGACGGGGATGGGGGTGTGGTCTAGAATCAGAGGACACAGTCTCAGGATACATGGTAGATCACGTAGGACTGAGATGAGGAAACATTTCTTCACTCCGAGGGTATTGAACCTGTGAAATTCTCTCACACAGGAGGCTGTGGAGGCCAAGTCACTGAATATATTCAAAAAAGAGATAGATAGATATTTAGATTTTATTGCTTGAAAGTGGAGTCACAGATAGACAGGATAGTGAGGAAGGCATTTGGTATGTTTGCCTTTATTGGTCAGTGCATTGAGTATAGGAGTTGGGAGGTCATATTGCAGCTGTACAGGACATTGGTTAGGCCACTTTTGGAGTACTGCGTGCAGTTCTGGTCTCCCTGCTATAGGAAGGATGTTGTGGAACTTGAAAGGGTTCAGAAAAAATTTACAAGGATGTTGCCAGGGTTGGAAAGTTTGAGCTATAGGGAGAGGCTGAATTGGCTGGGGCTATTTTCCCTGGAGCATCGGAGACTGAGGGGTGACCTTATAGAGGTTTATAAAATCATGGATAGGGTAAGTAGGAAGGTCTTTTCCACAGTTTTGGGGAGTCCAAAACTAGAACGCACAGGTTTAAGGTGATAGGGGAAAGATTTAAAAGGGACCTAAGGGGCAACTTTTTCACGCAGGTGTGTGTATGGAGCGAGCTCCCAGAGGAAGTGGTGGAGGCTGGCACAATTACAACATTTAAAAGGCATTTGGATGAGTATATGAATAAGTAGTGTTTAGAGGGATATGGGCCAAATGTTGGCAAATGGGACTAGATTAATTTAGGATATCTGGTCAGCATGGACGAGTTGGACAGAAGGGTCTGTTTCTTTCTGTGCTGTACATCTCTGTGACTTTATGACATCAAGGGGGATGGGGAGAAAGCAGGAATATGGCAGTGAGATAGAGGATCAGCCAGGATCATTCTGAGTAGCAAAGCAGACTCAAAGGGCTGAATGGTGTACTCCTGCTCCAAGATTGTGTGTTTCATGGTGGGACATGTAACCATTTGCACAGTAGCTTCACTTCACAAGAAGCTTCAGTTTTCCCCTTGATGTCAGAAACCTTCCTTCCCCAAACCCATCTTTCTGCAGAGAAAATAAATTCTCTGAGCAGATGAAGCCATATTGATTCTCAGTTGACTGAAGAGCAGTGTGCAGTGTATAATCCTAACCCTCACTAAACTGCTGAGAGCCCTCAGTATCTATCAATCTGTATACCTCACTAAGCACTTCTGAAACATCAGTACCAGCCAGATGTTAGTGTGAAGGAGACAACAAATCACATTATTATGGTTCTTTTCATAGAGAGCAAAATATTTTAGGAAATTGGTAACAGATATTAATGTATAAAAACTGAACACTTTTGTACGAAGTATCTTTTTCTGATGTTGTTGTGTTGGAATTAACCCAGCATTATGCTTTTCCTCAGACACATCACCAAGACAGCGGTGATTCAGCGCAATGTGGGTTGTCCCGGAAACATCAACATTATCTCGTCCCTCAAAAATCCGCCCTGTTCCTAAATTGTGAAACACGTTTACAATGGTTCACTAAATACCTGGGAAAAAAGATGGTTTTCCTGGAGTGTTGTGTATCTGACGTGACTTGTTACATTTTCTGCCAGTTTGCAGCTTCTCATTCCCCACAGAGCAACCATTGTTTGTTTCATGACTTTTCATTTTACAGGCGGAAGAAATGTAACTAAGCATATCCTCAAGTCATTTTTTTGGGGATTGGATTCATTTTTCAGACACTTAGTAATCCTGCTGTTGGCCAAACTCATTATGGTCAGCTCTTTGTAGATTTTGCCCTCAAACAGCTGATCTGTGTTCCCATTCATGACTTAGAATGTTGTAGCAGCTTTTGTTCATTAGACGAACCGCAACATTTAGAATATAGTTGTACTTCCCACATCCTGCAAGCATTCCTTTTAATTACATTTGCATGTGTGTCAGACACAGCAGTCCACTGGGGCATTCCCTTGTCCTGTACAACCAGTCCAATTCCCAATGCTGGAAGAGAGTGGTGTCGCGAGTTTATAATGTAGAGGACCAGGTTCGTCTTCTGGGAATATGGGTCTATACCCCTCCCTGAAAGCTGGGGAAATTTAACTTCAAAAAATTAATCAAAACCTGGAATATGAAGCTGTTTTCAATAATTGTGACCATGAAACTATTTGTTGTAAAAACACATGTTGGCTCACTAATGTGCTTTTGGGAAGGAAACTGTCATCCTTACCTGGCCTGGCCTACACATGACTCCAGGCCCACAGCAATGTGGTTGGCTCTTAACTGCCCTCTGAAATGGCATGTCACTTGATTCAAGGGCACTGAGGGATGGGCAGTAAGTGCTGGCCTTGGCCATGATGCCCACATGTTGTGAAGGAATAATAAAAATGTTTCTGAGTGGCGAGTAGGGGTCTTTTAGATCAATACTGTTAGATCTCCCACAGCACTGCTCACAAACAAGACTCTAAAATATGAAGCAAGTACAGTGAAAAGGAGTTTTTGCATTCATCTTAGTCATTTATCTTTTGTTCTGTGTAACATCTTAACAGTTTTCTTGTAAATCTCTGTTTAATTTATGGACTCGTTCATAATTTGCTCTCCTGATTATTTCTCTCACAGGAAAACCTTGTTTACATGCGGAGAATCATGTTTATATTTGTATTTAACTAGCTGTGGCTGTTATTATGGTCTTTTAAATTATCTACCTACGTCTTAACATCATGAGTTACGATTAAATCTATTTCAGTTTCTCATTAAAACCATTCATTTGTGCAGTGAAGGGAGAGAGAGGAACTGGGAGCAGAGCTCACATACACACTGCCAAGGAGCTGAGGGAATGCACAGGGGGATTTCAGATACACAGAGAGGAGGTGACAACGGGGAACAGAAGTGGCTGGTTAACAGGAGGAGACGAGGAGGAGGTCAGGAGGAGAGCAAGCAAATAAGCAGAGTCATCTCATGCAGGGACAGGATGGAAGAATGTGGTAGTGTTCAGGATCTGGGCAGTATGGTGCCTCAGTGGTTAGCACTGCTGCCTCACAGCACTAGGGACCTGGGTTCAATTCCAACCTCGGGCATCTGTGTGGAGTTTGCACATTCTCCCTGTGTCTGTGTGGGTTTCCTGTGGGTGCTCCAGTTTCCATCCACAGTCCAAAGTTCTGGAAGTTAGGTGGATTGGCCATGCTATAGTGTCCAGGGATGTGCAGGCTAGGTGGATTAGCCATGAGAAATGCAGGGTTACAGGGACAGGGAAAGGGAGGTAGGTTGAGGTGAGATGCTATCCAGAGGGTAGGTGCAGACTCGACGGGTTGAATGGCCTCTTTGTGCACTATAGCCATTCTATGCCGTAGCAATGGAACCTGGAATTGGGAGCCAGACAGAAAACCTGTTTTCTGTTCATTCGCTCATATTCTTCACATTGAGGTCCCAGTGGGGGTGAGGTATTGTGTGAATGATGTCAATGAGGTCACAGGGGTACAAGTCAGCAACGCACTGGAGTAATTGGAAGATGTGATTTTTATCTCAGTTCCATGACATCTGTGCAGGAGTTCCTCAGGGGAGTGTCCTAGAGCCAACCATCTTCAGCTGCTTCATCAATGACCTTCCCTCCATCATAAGGTCCAGTTCCCAAAGGCCATAGCCTGAAACTAAGACAGTGACAGATATAAAACAGAAATGAGAAGGAATTAATTCTCTTGAAGGGTCACAACCCCTGAATGTTGTGGATGCTGGGGTACTGAGTAAATGGAAGGAGGAGATAGATTTTTAATGAGTAACGGGATGAAGAGTCATAGAAAGCGGGTGGGAAAGTTGAGGCTGAGATGAGATTAGCAATGATTGTATCAAATGGTGGAGCAGGCTTACAGGCTGAATGGCCTACTCCTGCTCCTAGCTGTTGTGTAAGTGGGGATGTTCGCCAATGATTACACAATGTTCAGCACCATTTACAACTCCTCAGATACTGAAGCATTTCATGTCCAGATGCAACAAGATCTGGGCAATGTTGAGGCTTGGGTTGATAAGTGGCGATTAACATACATGCCACATAGCTGCCAGGCAATGACCATTTTCAACAAGAGAGAATCCACCTACCACACCTTGACATTCAATAGCATTCCCATCACTGAATCCCCCACTATCAACAATCTGGGGATTACCACTGACCAGAAACTGACTGGACAAGCCATGTAAGTACTGAGGTTACCAGAGCAGGCAGAACATCTACATTCGGCTCACAAAAAAAGACCCTGAACTACCTGTTGCCTGCCACTTTAACACACCACCCTGCTCCCTAGACAACATCTCTGTCTCTGGCTTGCTGCAGTGTTCCAGCGAAGCCCAACGCAAGCTGGAGGAACAACACCTCATTTTCCGCTTGGGGACCCTACAGCCCTCCATACTCAATATTGAGTTCAATAATTTTAGAGCCTAAACTCTCCCATGTCCCAGCCCCCTACCCCACACACCAGGCCTTGTAACCACATAGCCTGCCATTACACACCCCCTAATGTTAGTCACTAACAGTCCCCATTAACAACTATTCACCCTCCCAGCCTGATCGTTAGCAACTCCTTTGTCTGTCCAACTGTCTTTCTCTCTCTTTGGGCTCTATCCTACCGTTTATTCCCTACCCCACCCACCTCCCTATTTTCTGCATATAAACTGACGTTTTCCCAGCCACTATCAGTTATGAGGAAGGGTCACCAGACCCGAAACGTTAACTCTGTTTTTTTCTTTCACAGATGCTGCCAGACCTGCTGAGCTTTTCCAGCAACTTTGTTTCTGTTCCAGAGGCTGGGAATCTTGTGTTAACTCAATTCCTGACTCCCCAAAGCCTGTCCACCACCTGTAACACATAAGTCAGGAGTGGGATGGAATACTCCCCACTTGCCTGGATGAGTGCAGCTCCAATAACATTTAAGAAGCTTGACAGCATCCAAGACAAAGCAGCCCGCTTGATTGGCACCACATCCACAAACATCCACTCCCTCCACCACCAATGCTCAGTAGCAGCAGTGTGTTCTATCTACAAGATGCACTGCAGAAATTCACCAAAGCTCCTCACACAGGAGCGGTGTGGCTCGACATCCATCGTTATGAAGTGCTTCAAGAGGTTAGTAACGGCTCACATCAACTCTAGCCCACCAAAGTGCCTTGATCCTTTGTAATTCACCTACCAGCATAAAAGGTCCATGGCAGATGCCATCTCCCTGGCCCTACACTCATCCCTGGAACTTCTGGATAACAAGGATACCTATGCCAGGTTCCTACTTATTGACTACAGCTCCACTTTCAACATCATAATTCCAAACAAATTCATCTCCAAACTCCAAGACCTAAGTCTTGGCTCCCCCCCTTTGTAACTGGATCCTCGACTTTCTGACCCATAGACCGCAATCAGTAAGAATAGATAATAATCCTCAGCACTGGTGCCCCGCAAGGCTGTGTAATCAGCCCCCTCCTATACTCCTTATACATTCACTACTGTGTGGCTAGATTGTGGCCCAACTCCATTTACAAGTTTGCTAACGACACCACCTTTGTAGGTCACATCTCAAACAAAGATCAGACAGAATACAGCAAAAAGATTGAGTGCTTCATGGTATGGTGCAATGACAACGATCTCTCCATCAAAGTTAGCAAGGAGCTGGTCATTAGCTTCAGGAAGCAGAGTGGAGGTCACGCCCCTATCTGCATGAATGGGGCTGAGGTGGAGGTGGTCGAGAGAGTCAGGTTCCTGGGAGTGACGATCACCAACAATCTGTCCTGGTCCATCTACATTGATGTGATGGTCAAGAAATCTCAACATCTCTACTTCCTCAGGAAGCTAAGGAAATTCAACACATCCACAATGACTCTTGCCAATGTTTATAGATGCACCATAGAGAGCATCCTATCTGGATGCATCACAGCTTGGTTTGGCAACTGCTCTGCCCAAGACCACAAGAAACTACAGAGGGTCGTGAACACAGCCCAGTCCATCACACAAACCAGCCTTCCATCCATTGACTCCATCTATCCTCACCACTGCCTTGAGAAAGCAACTAACATCATCAAAGACCCCTCCCACCCCGGTTACACTCTCTTCCACCCTCTTCCATTGGGCAGAAGATATAAAAGTCTGAATACACTTAACAGACAGATTCGAGAGCAGCTTCTTCCCCCACTGTTACCAGACTTTTGAACAGACAAATTTCAAGACAAGGGGGCACCTTTTTAAAGTGAGAGGAGAGAGATTTAAAGAAGACATGAAGGGCAAATTTTTCACACAGGGTGGTTGACTTCCTGATGAATTGGTGGCAGTGGGTACAATTGTAAAGTTTAAAAGACATTTGAATAGATGCATGAATAGGAAAGGTTTGGAGGGATATGGGCCAGGAGCAGGCAGGTGGGACTAGTTTAGTTTGGGATTATGAACTGGTTGGATCGAAGGGTCTGTTTCTCTGCTGTATGACTCTATGTTAATTCTGATGTCTCTCTCTGCAGCTGTAACACTGCATGCTGGACTCTCTTCTGCTACCCTCTCGCACTCTGTATGGTACGATCTGCCTGTACAGTGTGCAAAACAACACTTTTCACTGTATCCCAGTATGTGACAATAATGAATCAAACTCACATAGGGTGAGGTCTAGAGGCTGGAGGGGCGTTATAGAGATAGGGAGGTGTGTAGGGGCAGGAGGAGGTTACAGAAATAGGAAGGAGTCATAGAGTCATATCAATGTACGGCACGGAAACAGACCCCTTCAGTCCAACTCATCCATGCTGACCAGATATCCTAAATTAATCTCGTCCCATTTACCAGCATTTGGCCCATATCCCTCCAAACCCTTACTATTCATATATCCATCCAGATGTCTTTTAAATGTTGTAATTGTACCAGCCACCATCACTTTCTATGGCAGCTCGTTCCTTACACGCACCAACCTCTGTGTGAAAAGGTTACCCATTGGGTCCCTTGTCAATCTTTCCCCTCTCACCTTAAACCTGTGCGTTCTAGTTTTGGACTCCCCAACCCTGTGGAAAAGACCTTCCTACTTACCCTATCCATGATTTTATAAACCTCTATAAGGTCACCCCTCAGTCTCCGATGCTCCAGGGAAAATAGCCCCAGCCAATTCAGCCTCTCCCTATAGCTCAAACTTTCCAACCCTGGCAACATCCTCGTAAATTTTTCCTGAATCTTTTAAAGTTTCACAACATCCTTCCTATAGCAGGGAGACCAGAATTGCACACAGTATTCCAAAAGCGGCCTAACCAATGTCCTTTACAGCCACAACATGACCTCCTAATTCCTGTACTCAATGCACTGACCAATAAAGGCAAGCGTACCAAATGCCTGCTTCACTATCCTGTCTACCTGGGACTCCACTTTCAAGGAAATATGAACCTGCACTCCCCAGGACCTTACCATCAAGTGTATAAGCCTGCCCTGATTTGCCTTTCCAAAATGCAGCACCTCACATTTACCCAAATTAAACTCCATCTGCCGTTCCTCGGCCCATTGGCCCAACTGATCAAGGTCCCGTTGAACGCTGGGGTAATTTTCTTCCCTGTCCACTACACCTCCAATTTTAGCGTCATCTGCAAACTTACTAACCATATCTTCTGTGTTCACATTCAAATCATTTGTATAAATTACAAAAAGCAGTGGACCCAGCATGGATCCCTGTGGCATACTGCTGGTCACAGGCCTCCAGTCTGAAAAGCAACCCTCCACCACCCCACCCTCTGTCTTCTATCTTTGAGCCAGTTCTGTATCCAAATGGCTAGTTCTGCCTGTATTCCATGTGATCTAACCTTGCTAACCAGTCTCCCATGAGGAACCTTGTTAAATGCCTTACTGAAGACCATATACATCAGGTCCATTGCTCTACCCTCATCAATCCTCTTCATTTGTTCTTCAAAAAAAACTCAATTAAGTTACTGACACATGATTTGCTGCGCACAAAGCCTGTTCTCAAGGTTGGAGGAGGTTACATCGATAGGGAGGGGCGTTGGGGCTGCAGTGCGTTTCAGAGATAGGGAGGGGTTTAGGGGCTGCAGGGCATTACAGAAATAGAGAGGAGTTTAGGGGCTGCAGGGCATAACAGAGATAGGGAAGGGTTTAGGGGCTGCAGGGCATTACAGAGATAGGGAGGAGTTTAGGGGCTGCAGGGCATAACAGAGATAGGGAAGAGTTTAGGGGCTGCAGGGCGTTACAGAGATAGGGAGGGTTTAGGCGCTACAGGGCATTACAGAGATAGAACATAGAACAATACAGCACAGTACAGGCCCTTCGGCGCACGATGTTGTGCCGAACTTTTACCCTAATCCTAAGGTCTATCTAACCTCCACCCCTACCTTATACTATCATCCATATGCCTATCTAATAGCCACTTAAATGCCCCTAATGAGGCTGACTCCACTACCCTCTCCGGCAATGCATTCCATGTCCCTACCACTCTCTGAGTAAAGAACCTACCTGTGATGTCAGATAGGGAGGAGCAAGGCCATTGTTTGTAAACGAGGATGAGCATTTTAAAATCAAGGTTGACGAGAGACCAACCCAATGTAAATTTCCAACAATGAAGAAACTGAGGAAAGATGCAATTGACAAAATCAGAGACAGAAAAACACTTTTTATTCTGTTGATTGCATACAATCTTTTCATCGAAATGTCTAGGATTGGAACATTAGAATATGAGACATGCTTAAAATTCTGAATGCTTTCAGACTCTGTACTGTCTATCACAGGAGGTTGAATTAGATATACTCTACACAGTAAAATTCATGTCATTGGGAGCTGGGTGGAAGTTCTGTACCTTTGGACTCATAATGAGCACTGAGGAAGATCGAGGAAGGTGGTCGTGGTTGTAGGAGGTCAGCTATCTCAGCTCCAGGGCAACTCTGCAGGAGTTCCTCAGGGTAGTGTCTTAGGCCCAACCATCTTCAGCTGCTTCATCATTAACCTTCCCTCCATCATAAGGTCAGAAGTGGAGACTTTTCTAGAAAATCTTACAGTGTTCAGTACCATTTATAATTCCTCACGTAGTGAAGCAGGCTGTGTTTGCATTTAACGAGACCTGGACAACGTTGAGGCTTGAGTTGATAGGTGAGGAATAACATACACGCCACATAAGTGCCAGGCAACAATGTCCTTCAGCCTCAGAGTCAAGCTATGTCCTCTTGATGCTCAGTGGTGTTACCATCACTGAATCCCCCACTATCAACATCCTGGGGGATGCCATTGACCAGAAGTAGAACTGGACTCACCACATAAACGCAGTGGCTACAAGGGCAGCTCAGAGGCTAGGAAGTGTGTATCAAGTAACTCACCTCCTCACTCCTCCTATTCTGCCTAACATCTACAAGGCACAAGTCAGGAGTGTGGTGGAATACTCCCCACTTGCCTGGATGGATGCAGCCCCAACAACACTCAAGAAGCTTGACGCCATCCTGGATAAAGCAGCCCCCGCTTGATTAGCACCACATCCACAAACATCCTCTCCCTTCCACAGCAGCACTCAGTAGCAGCAGTGTATACAATCTACAAGATGCACTGCAGAAATTCACCGAGGCTCCTTAGAACCTTCTAAACCCACAACCAATTCCATCTCAAAAGACAAGGGCGACAGATACATGAGGACACCATCCCCTGCAAGTTTCCCTCCGAGCACTCACCATCCTGACTTGGAACTGTGCTGCTGCTCCCTCACATCCCATTAATGGATAAAACAAAAATCTGTCTCTCCTGATTTATGGATTTGTCGTAAAGAAGAAACAAAGTGAAGGTGTTGCTTTCAGTAACATTTAAAATCGCATAATAGATAAATCACAAAAAAAAATTGGAGTTATTTAAAAAGGAGATCGAAGAGTGGTTTGGTAATCCACATTGACAGGTTCTCTACCTGAAGCAGGTACAAGTGGAAATGAATATCATTGTGCCCACATCTCCCTGAGCTGTGACTCAATGAAAATGCGCATCCAGTCTTTTCACTCCAACCTTCATCCTTCACTATTATTTATCTTCCATTGGATTAAATAATTTGTTTTTTTTTCATTCATAAACAAAAGTTGGGAGATGGGTTTTACCTTAAAACAAAGTAGATAAAATTGTCTACTGCATTCCTTCACACTAATTTTGTAGAGTTGGTGTTATAACCTCTACTTGCCTCCATAAAATGACAATAAGGATTGTATGTTAGCATTACACAATTACATGATAGCACTAAGATATATCACACATGCAGAAGTTGCTTCCCATGTAAATTTAGAATTGCAGTTTCTCCCTTATCTGGTATCACTAGCTGCCCAGATGTACAAAGTAGGCTACACAGAACAAGGGTAAGGAGATGGTAACAGTGGTGTGCTTAGTCTTGGTTTTTGAGTTTTTTCCAAGATGATAGTGCTGTGTAATGCGATTACAGCCTCTCATTACAAACTGATGGTGCTGTGTACCCTCATTACAATCTGATGGTGCTGTGTACTGAGAGTACAGCCCCTTAATACAATCTGATAATGCTGTGTAATGAGATTATAGTCTCTCATTACAATCTGATGGTGCTGTGTAATGAGATTACAGCTTCTCATTACAATTTGATGGTGCTGTGTAATGAGATTACTGACCCTCAGTACAATCTGATAATGCTGTGTAATGAGATTATAGTCTCTCATTACAATTTGATGGTGTTGTGTAATGAGATTACAGCCTTTCATTACAATCTGATGGTGGTGTGTAATGAGATTGCAGTCTGTTAGTGCAATCTGATGGTGTTGAGTGGTGAGATTACAGCCTCCTTATAATCTGATGGTGCTGTGTAATGAGATTACAGTCTGTTGGTGCAATCTGATGGTGCCGTGTAATGAGATTACAGTATGTTAGTGCAATCTGATGGTGTTGTGTAATGAGATTACAGCCTTTCATTACAATCTGATGGTGCTGTGTAATGAGATTACAGTCTGTTAGTGCAATCTGATGGTGCTGTGTAATGAGATTACGGCCTCTCATCTGATGGTGCTGTGTAATGAGATTACAGCCTCTCAGTGCAATCTGTGTGAAAGAGTGAAGCTGAAGTCTTTCTGAAGTTTGCTCACATCAGGAATCACTTTAGCTGTGCTGTGGTCTTGTAAAAGCTCAGTGCTCGCAGTCATCTCTGCAGCCAGATGGTGATGCATCAGAAATTCTTCCTGAATCGGCCATGTGACCTGTTTTGCAACAAACCAGGGGAGTCCTGTATCATGTGGCCCATTTAACACTGATGCAGGCAGATTAGGAAACTGACCCTGTCACACCATCTACTGATAGCAAAGACTAAACTTGACATTTTGGTAACGTCTCTCTCCCAAAGGCTTTCCTGTTTCTGTTCCTGAGAGACAGGGTGGTGTAGAATAAGAGAGCGGCGTGTTTGTAAGAGCAGAGGGCGAGTCTCACTGGAGGGTTCTTCACATTTTCTCTCTGACAGCAAGAGGGGGGAGTGAAGTTAAAAAATCCCCAGCAGGATCATCCTGCAGATGCAGTGAAACCCCTGTGTGCCGAGCTCTGGAATTTCAAGAATCTGGTGTAGACACAGGATTTGGAAGTTGCTCAGTTTCTTTTCTATTTTGCTGTTTGCCTTTTCGCTTTGAGCCTGCACTATGGTTGTACAGACTGCAGTCTCGCCTGCAAGGGCCAGGAGACCCTTGTTCAGAATTCGATACGGAACCCTGAAAAGGAGCAGCAATGAGAAGGTAAGGGGATCCTTTCTCTGTCTGCACCAGGCTGTGAGCAGCATATTCCTGCCTCACTGTCAGTCTGTATTACAGCTGCTTCCAGTTACCAGGCATGCCAGTGCTGGCTTCTTCACATCATTGCAAGGCTAGGAGATGCTCCTTTATCGAAAATGTATGGAAACTTCAGGCAGCTTTTTCATTCTGTTGAATAAACCGAATTATGCTGTGGTTATTTTTGGCTCTGCAGACAGGGAATTGAACGACTGTTATGTTGGGCAGTGCTGCTAAAGGTGTAAATGAGCTTTGGAGCATTGAATGGATGTGAGAGAGAGAGAGAGAGAGATCAGTTTTTCACCAGTATCCTGTTTCCTGCAGCATACACTGTGCCTCAAGCAACTGCCCATCTTGCGAAATGAAATTGGGAAAATAATTAATGTCCTGGCTAATCATCAAAGCGTGCTATCTTGTCAGTCCCATTAATGTCATCTGAAAAAAAGGCTTTAATTGTGCAGCTTCAGGTAGACTGTATTGTGCGTGAGCCTTGATTATAAATTGACCTTTCATTATAACTGGCAGGAGTTTGCATGTAGAGTGGGACTGTTTCTATAAAAAAAACAGCAGCCTCTATACATTGTCAAGCAGTGAATATTTTGCCCCTGTTTAAATAATATCTGATAATGGAATTTAAGAAGACTTCATTGTATGAACCAGTCCTAAATGTTATGCCATCATATTAACAGCGTAAATAATGCACAGTTTATGACTGTGATCGCTGAGCTTTACAAAGCTGCTTGGAGTGTGACTGTGAATTCTTATCAACTGCATTGTATCATATTGCACTCAGACTGATAATTGCTGGTAATGAAAATCATCCACTTTGTGATGTACGCGGCGTGGTCCCTCATCAACACTGGACCGTGTCACTTTGAATAACAGCATTCAGAAAACAAAAGAACTTCGCAAATCTTTCAGGCAGTTTGAAAGCCTGCGCAGGAATATTTTGTTGTTCAAAACAGTTACCTGTTCATAACCCAAAACATAACCTTCCCTTTAAACTTGGACTGTTGTGTTGCATTGGGAAGACGCGTCATGATGGGGCGCCTTGTCATTGTCTGTTCAAGTGACATGAGTGAGAAAATGGATTGCCTTGTTTCCCAGAGCAGCTATACAGATTGCAGGCCGTGTATTCATCTGGAGCTTTCTGCGAGAGCCTGACTGAAGTTGTCGATGGCTGCGTGTAATGTTCACTTGGAACATCACCCCATGAGTACATTCACAGCGCAGCAAAAACATTTCATAACAAGTTAAAAATCGATTCTTTCAGTATATCTTCTTGAATAAGGAATAGGGATGAACTCTGAGCAAATAGGTGCTCTGTCTAGATGTTGCTTCCCCCTCAGATTTAACAAGCTTCCAAGACAATAATGTGATGGGAAATAAATGCTTGAAGGAGGCCGGTGATTTGCTCTATTCAAAGATTGACTTGGCAGATAAAACAAAGAACTGCGGATCTGAAACAAAAACAGAAATTGCTGGAGAAGTTTAGCACATCTGGCAGCATCTGTACAGAGAGAAACCAAGTCCAATGTGGCTGTCACTGGACCCGCAACATTAGCTCTGTTTTTTCCTCCACAGATGCTGCCAGACCTGCTGAACTTTTCCAGCAACTTTGATTTTGTTCCTGATTTACAGCATCCGCAGTTCCTTCGGTTCTTATTTGGTTGTTTTTCAGAACCGATAACTGCTAGCAGCTATCACCTTTTTCAGACTACTATACATTCTGAAGAAGGGTCACTGGACCTGAAATGTTATTTCTGTTTCTTACCCCACAGATGCTGCCAGACCTGCTGAATTTCTCCATCAGTTTCTGTTTTTGACTGGCCAGATATTTGGAATACAAAGCAGTGAGAGAAAGATATGTGTTAGTTTTTGAAGTGTGGTTTACACCCTATCAAGTGGATTGGTTCTCCCACATTCAGACACTCCTTCACACAATCTTTGCTATTTATAAGTACTCTAAAACTTCCAATAAATGCTGAAATAATTGCACAGAGGCCGGTATCCCATCACCAAGTCACCCTTTATTTACCCGTGCACAGTACACTGGCTGTGGTCAGCCAGCTCGGAGTCAGTCCCTGAACTGAGATTCTAAATCCTTTATTTAAATTAGTCAGCCAGTGCTCCCTGATTGATCCAGGTTAACAACCCCAGTCAAGGACCTCACAGCCAATGAAATCCACCTGGTTCCAATCGCTACAAATGTCAATACTGCAACCAAGATTTGAACCATGCTACGTCAGCAGTTGCTGTCTTATACAATTAGATAGCCTTAATGTATTAATGGCAAAACTTAAGAGTCTCAATATTTTTAACACTTGTTTAAGTTGCAAGTCTCAACTTAGATACCAAATGGATAATTTCCAATAAGTCAGTTTGGATGATACCTCTGGAACAGCTAGGACTTGAGCCCAGGCCGTCTGGACCAGAGGTGGGGACATTACCACTGTGCCATAAGAGTACAAAAGTGCAAAGCGTATATTTTTAATCAACCTGTTCCAACGTACCTCTGGGCCAGTGGAACGTGTACCCTTGCAGGCACAGAGGTAGTGCCACAAGACCCAAAATCCTGGAAAAACTCAAATTCCTGGAGCAGAATAAATGTTCCAAGATGATGGCCTTTCATCAGAACAGACCATATCTGATAAACATGCATGAAATGTTATTACACACCTGCAGGAGAGGTAGGATTTGCACCCAAAACCTTCTGGCCCAGACACTACCAACGTGCCCCAGC
Source organism: Rhincodon typus (assembly GCF_021869965.1). Lineage (NCBI taxonomy): Eukaryota > Metazoa > Chordata > Chondrichthyes > Orectolobiformes > Rhincodontidae > Rhincodon > Rhincodon typus. The sequence goes on along the minus strand of NC_063353.1, from coordinate 46,948,319 downwards.
AATCTTTACCAAGAACAAAAACAAAGTTGCTGGAAAAGCTCAGTGGGTCTGGCAGCATCTGTGGAGGAGAAAACAGAGTTAATGTTTCGGGTCCAGTGACCCTTCCTAGGGAATGATAGTGGCTGGGAAAACGTCAGTTTATATGCAGAAAATAGGGAGGTGGGTGGGGTAGGAAGTAAACGATAGGATAGAGCCCAAAGAGAGAAAAAAAGAGAGAATCTTTACCAAGATGTTGGTGTTAATCGTATAGATATTTTCTAAGCAACCTGTTCAGGGATGTTATCTAACACCTCCAGCGTGGATGGGACTTAAACCTAGATCTCCTGGCCTAGAGATAGGGACACTACCAGTGCATCACAGGACTCCTCCCGATTAAGTGTAGTCCAGCGAGGTTTATCTTAATGGATCGCTGCCAGGGACATTTCCCTTAAGGTGCTGGGTTCATTGCTTAGTTGGTTAAGCAGTTGCTGGGGTTTCCCGTGGTTTGTTTAACACACAGTCCTTCACTTTCCGCATTCACAAACAGGGGTTTTGCTGAAGATATTTGTTGGACTGTTCACTTTAACCAACCTCTGCCAATGTCCCCACTCCAACATGGACTGTGATTGTTGGAAACCTGTGCAAGTTAGAATTGCTGCATCCCAGCAATTTGAGTCGAAAACTTCCACACCGGCAACTTGCATTTGTCTAGCACCCAGAATGTGAGAAAACAGCATAAGTTGCTTCACAGGAGAATTATGGGGTAAAGAATCTGGCATCTTGCTCAGGAGATATTGGGATTAAAATCTTGGGCATAGGTGAAGTTATTAACGAGCCTTTTAAAGGAGGAAAGGAAGGGACAGAGGTGAAGAGATTTAGGAAAAGAATTCCAGAGCTTAGTGCTCAGACAACTGAAGGTACTGCCACCAATGTGAAGCAATTAAAATCAAGAATATTGAAGAGGCCAGAGTTAAAGGATGCAGAAATCCAGGATTGGAGGTGATACAGAGACAGGGAGAGTGAGTCCATGGAGAGGTTTGAAATCAAGGATGATAATTTTCCAGTCCAGGTGGTTCCTTGCCTGGGAGTTGCTGTAGGACAGTGAGAAAGGGGCAGTGGGTGAATGGGACTTGATGCGGGTTAGGATTAACAGTAGAAATATGCACGAGCTCAGAGACGGGAGGGTAGCCAGAGGTCACTGGAATAGTGAAGACTTGAGGTCACAAAGGCGTAGATGAGGATTTCAACAGCAGATGAGCTGAGACGGGGGTAAAGTTAGGGGGTGTAGGGAAAATGGAAAGAGGTCACTTAGTCATGGTGCAGATATATGGTCAGACACTCAAGTATGATCTAACAGACGGATGTTAATTATGACACAGGATTGTGGTCAGTGGAAATTTTCTTTCACAATCTGTTTGTTGTGCATCATTTCCAGCCTCTCAGCATCAATGTTGAATTTATAATATTGAGATCCCACTTTATATCTTCATTGCTCCATCCTTTGGCAGCAATCAAGGAACCAAGAAAAATGGTAACATCATCTGAATGTAATACAACAGCCATTGTCATTGTACTCAAATTACTGATGATAACTGGAACTAGGTCTGTTAAAATTGTGCAGTGATGATAGATTTGTAGCTTCATAGAATCCCGACAATGCAGATAGAGGCTATTAAGACTATTGAGACTGCACCAACCTCTGAAGAGCATCCCACTCAGACTCAGCCCCCTACCCTTTCCTATCCCTGTAACTCCACATTTGCCATGGCCAATCCACCTAACCTGCATATTCCTGCACAGTATAGGTAATTTAGCATGGCCAATCCACCTAACCTACTCATATTTGGACTGTGAGAGGAAACTAGAACACCCAAAGGAAAGTGACACAGACACAGGGAGAATGTGCAAACTCCACACTGACAGTTGGCCAAGGCTAGAGTCAATCCCTGGTCCCTGGCGCTGTGAGGCAGCAGTGCTAACCACTGAACCATTGTGCCACCCAGCTCATCTAGAACTGAATCAACATTCTTCCTTAAGTCTTTGTATAACATTTGGACCTATATATATCACCCTATCGCAGGAATGGGGAGGCGATGGTCCAGTGGTATTATTGCTGGACTGTTAATCTAGACACCGAGATAACATTCTGGGGACCCGAGTTTGAATCCCACCATGGCAGATGGTGGAATTTGAATTCAATAAATATCTGGAATTAAAAATCTAATGATGACCATGAATCCATTGTTGATTGTCAGGAAAAACCCATCTGTTCACTAATGTCCTTTAGGGAAGGGAGCTGCCATCCTTACCTGGTCTGGCCTACATGTGACTCCACACCCACAGCCATGTGGTTGACTCTTAACTGCCCTTGGGGCAATTAGGAATGGGCAATAAATGCTGCCTAGCCAGTGATGCCCTCATCCCATGAATGAATTAAAAAAAGGAATCTCACAAATCCCAGATACTGACACTCCAGGATAATTCACACAGTTTCCGTAGCAACAACTTTTCTTATATTTCACTTTTTACTAGGAGTTCGCAGCTAACCTTTGAAGGACCATTACAGGCAAAATGGCCAAAGGCTTGGTGAAGACATTGGTCTTCAGGAAATGAAAAGACGAGCAGGCTGAGTGTTAGGAAAGGAAGTGAACAGAATGTAACAGTGAGGTACTGACAGGCTCTGCTACAGCTGGAGTGGAGGAAGCGACTGTGCACATCGGGCTGTCTGACAACAAGAGGTCACTGGGCTAAGGAAGGCAGCAGAAATAGGATTGGCAAGACCAGAGGAAATATCCAGTTGAGGACAAGGATCTTCAATTCAGACATTTTTCAGATACAGAGCTTTTGTTGTGATAGGGCTGTGTTATGATAGGGCTGTGAAAATAGCTGCTTCAAAACGAAGGGGAACCTTTCCAGGGCATTAGATTAATCTGCAATCATCGTCTTTGTCTCCCAGGATCTTTTCCATCCACTTTGTCCCACTGTGACAGCTGCTTCCAATCATGTCAGCATGTTGTTTCCTCTCTTGAGGACATGAGGAGGAGGTTTTTGTCTTCCAGCTCTTTATCCTCTTCACAAGCTCTCCAGCAAACATCTCGCTGGCACATTGAGTTAGCAGGTGTTTCTGGAGCATATCCTGCCTCTCTTCTTACATGACGGACTTAACAGAGTCATAGAGTCATACAGCACGGAAACAGACCCTTCGGTCCAGCCGCCCAAACCGACCATAATCCCAAACTAAACTAGTCCCACCTGCCTACTCCTGGCCCATATCCCTCCAAACCTTTCCTATTCATGTATCCATCCAAATGTCTTTTAAATGTTGTAATTGTACCCACATCCATCACTTCCTCAGGAAGTTCATTCCACACACAAACCACGCTCTGTGTAAAAATTTGCTTCTTATGTCTTTTTGAAGTCTCTCTCCTCTCACCTTAAAAATATGCCCCCCTAGTCTTAAAATTCCCCATCTTAGGGAAAAGACAACTATCATCAACTCTGTCTATACCTCTCATTATTCTATAAACTTCTATCAGGTCACCTCTCAACTTCCTACGCTCCAATGAGAAAAGTCCCAGCTCACCCAGCCTTTCCTTATAACTCAAACCTTCCATACCCAGCAACATCCTGATAAGTCTCTTCTGAACCCTCTCCAGCTTGATAATATCCTTCTTGCAGCTTCGAAAAAAATCCCCAGTCTCTCTCAAATAGCACTGTGGTTTCTTTTCTCAGCATCTCAGTCCCACTCTGCTTCTGGCTATCAGTATCTCGCTGGGTCCATTCCCTGCCTAAGGGAATTGTAGGTCAACCCACAGCACATGGACTGCAGTGGTTCAAGAAGGCAACTCATCACCACCTTCTCAAGAGCAACTAGGGATGGGCATAAATGCTGGATCCAGCCAGTGACACCCTCAGGTCATGAGTAAATATTTAAAAAAGCAAAATTCTATCATATCCCCAGGTCTCCCCTGTGTGTGGAGTGCTTCAGATTGTGTTCTCACTTCTTTTACACAGTCTCTGTCTTTATCTCTTACTTCCTGGGACAATTTTGCAATTGGAAACATTTTCCAAGTCATTTCTGTGACTTGTTGGATAATGTTGCCTTCCCTGCCTGTGATGGGAGTAATCTGCAAAGCCCTTGCTCAGTACCACATGCCGAGGTGATTGCTCCAGTCTGAGAATGAAGGCATCTCTGGTTAGGCAGCATTTATTGTCCATTCCTAATTGCCCAGAGAGCATTTAAGAGTCACCACATTGCTGTGGGTCTGGAGTCACATGTAGGCCAGACCAGGTAAGGATGGCAGTTTCCTTTCCTAAAGGACATTAGTGAACCAGATGGATTTTTCCAACAATCAGCAATGGATTCGTGGTCATTATTAGACTCTTAATTCCAGTTTTTTTTTACTGAATTCAAATTCCACCATCTGCTGTAATAAAAAACAAAATAACTGGAGATGCTATTAATCAGAAACAAAAACAGAAGTTGCTGGAAAAGCTCAGCAGGTCTGGCAGCATTTGCGAAGAAAAAATCAGAGTTAACGTTTCGGGTCTGGTGATCCTTCGTCAGGACAGGTCTGAGGAAGGGTCACCAGGCCTGAAACATTAACTCTGATTTTGCTTTGCAGATGCTGCCAGACCTGCTGAGCTTTTCCAGCGACTTCTGCTTTTGTGCCCAGCATCTGCCCTCGTGGGATTTGAACCCAGGTCCCAGGGCATTGCCTGAGTCTCTGGATTAACAGGCCAGCAATAATGCCATGAGGCTATGTCACCTCCCCTGACCTTTTGTGACCTTCAGATTCTGAGACAGAATTGCCCAGGCTGAGTGTCAGCATCAAACACTGCCCAGTCAGATAGGGCACACTTAAGTTGCAGAGTGAAGTGCTCTCTACTGTGTGCTCAGTCCAGACAGTATTCTCACTTGGGCAACATAATGTGTCTCAATTCCTCACAGCAGCTTTCTGAAGGTATTTCTCCAAACTCTGTGTAGTGATTACCTCTGGCCCCAGAGTCACTGAGGATGAGATGGTGATTTACCAACATTTCACATAGTGACAGGAAGGAAATGAGACTTTGCTTCCAAACATTGCTGATTGGTTTTGAACCCAGAGATAAAATTGAACCGCCCAGAATAATCATGCATGGTTGAAGGCATTCAAAGTTGAACTTTTGGAATCTGTAGTGTCAAGATTTTCACAAAGGGGCAAACCCTTAATGTATATTAGAGATAACAAGGTGTAGAGCTGGATGAACACAGCAAGCCAAGCAGCATCAGAGGAGCAGGAAAGCTGCTAGACATGTCGGGTCTGGGCCCGAAACGTCAGCCTTCCTGCTCCTCTGATGCTGCTTGGCCTGCTGTGTTCATCCAGCTCGACACCTTGTTATCTCAGACTCTCCAGCATCTGCAGTTCCTACTATCCCTTAATGTATATTCTTGGTTCTTTGATTTATTAGTCAGCTCAGTTGGCATCATTCTGAGCTGTGTGTCAGAAGAACTTTAAGAACGACTAGACTGAGTGGGAGAGATCCATATTCCCCCTTCCTTTCTGCCCAGTGCACCCACTCACTCCCTGTAAAATTGTGCCCAAATTTAGCCAGGTACCTGGGTGCAGTACTGAGGTTGTGCTGCTCTGGCTAAGGTGCTGCCTGTCAGATGAGACGCTAAAACAGAGGACCAGCCTGGATGTGAGAAGGTGCGGTGGATTTGTTCAGAGACGCTCAGGAAGTTTTCTCAGCATCCTGGAGCAAAATGTCTCCATCAATCCACAGTCACACAAATCAGTAAAATAAAATGAAGAACTGTGGGTACTGAAGATCTGAAACAAAAACAGAAATTGCTGGAGAAACTCAGCAGGTCTGGCAGTGTTTGTGGAGAGAAATCAGATTTAACATTTCAGGTCCAGTGACCCTTCCTCAGAAGTGCCTTGAAGAAATAGTTCTGAAGAAGGGTCTCTGGACTCGAAACGTTAACTCTGATTTCTCTCCACAAATGCTGCCAGACCTGCTGAATTTCTCCAGCAATTTCTGTTTTTAACACAAATCAGAATATCTGAACATCCACCTGATTTAGTACTGTGAAGATTTGTTGTACACAAGCTATCACAGTTAGCTTTGTAGCCACTGGGCTTACACTGCAAAAAATAAATATTTTCTTGACAGAATCCTACAGCACGGAAACAGACCCTTCGGCCCAATTCGTCCATGCCGACCAAGTTTCCTAAACTGAACTATTCCCATTTGCTGGCGTTTGACCCATATTGCTGTGAACCTTTCCTACCCATGTAGCTGCCCAATGTCTTTTAAATGTTGGAACTGTACCCACTTCCACCACTTCCTCAGGCAGCATGTTCCATACACGCACCATGCTCTGTGTGAAAATGTTGCCCCTCAAGTCCCTTTTAAATCTTCCCCCTCTCACCTTAAACCTATGCCCTCTAGCTTTGGACTCTCCCTACCTGGGGAAAAGATCTTGGCTATTCACCTTATCTGTGCCCCTCATGATTTTATAAACCTCTATAAGGTCACCCCTCAGCCTCCTACACTCCGGGGATGAAAGGCCCAGCTTATCCAGCCTCTCCTCATAACTCAAACCCTCCCGTCCCTGTAACGTCCTTGTAAATCTTTCTTGTGCCCTTTCCAGTTTAATAACATCCTTCCTATAGCAGGGCAATCAGAATTGTATGCAGTAGTCCAAATGTGGCCTCACCAATGTCTTGTATAACTGTATCATGAAGTCCCAACTCCTGTGCTCAGTGCTGTGACTGATGAAGGCAAGCATGCCAAATGCCTTCGATGTAAACCACTTTGCAGGTTCCTGAGGATAAGACATAACACATGCGCAAGCTTATTGTTTCTTTGGTATTCAGAACCGAACCTGTTAAGAAATACCTAACTTTCCAAGAATGAATCATGTTCCTCCAATTTAATTCTCAAAGGCCTATATTACTTTGCTACTCGTGACCTATAAAATGTCTCTTGCTAACACATGATAACACACTGTCACGCAGGCCTTGTTTAAACGAGTGAACATTTTTGAAGTAATCATTTTAATTGCTATAACAAAAATGATACCTTACGGGCATCAACGAGTTGATGAAGCTTGACAGCTCATTCTGTGCAGAACGATGGCAGTTTGAAAGAGACAGTCTCGGTGAAGGTTTTGGGTGATTGTACGAAACATTCTGTGGACTTTGCAGCCAATCATCAGCCATTAGAACTGCGCAGAGAAGTGAATAATTATCACAGTTCCAAGTGCGTGGTTGTGGAAATGATTGACCTCAGGAGTTTACAAGGTGATGGTAAGAGATGAATACTAATGAATTTATTTTATTCCTGGCAGTACAAGAAACTGCAGACTGGCTAAGAATCACTATCTCTGTTCATGGTAACTCGGTGGAAAGCTGCTTTAGCCTTGGATTCAGTGTGCATTGTATAAAATGCAGCATGCGTTCAGCTAGTTCCATCTCGAGAAAGTTTACCATGCTGATATTAAATTCACTACTGGTTTTGTCAGGATTGGCACTACCCAACAATAACAGTTTGCATTTGCCTAGTGCCTTTTATATAATATCCACTAAGCGCTTGACAATAGCATTATCATGCAAAATTTGACACCCAATTATAATAGAACAAGAGGACATAACCTCAAAATAAGGAGAGCAGATTTAGGACTGAGTTGAAGAGGAACTTCTTCATCCAAAGGGTTGTGAATCTGTGGAATTCCCTGCCCAGTGAAGCAGTTGAGGCTTCCTTGCTAAAAAGTTTTTTGAACAGTGAAAGAGTTAAGGGTTATTGTGAGCGGGTGGGTAAGTGGAGCTGAGTCCATGAAAAGATCAGCCATGGTCTTACTGAATGGCAGAGCAGGCTTGATGGACCAGATGGCCCACCCCTGCCCCTGGTTCTTAGGGTCTTACATAAGGAAATATTTAATAACTTTTTATCAAAGAGAACAGTTTTAAGGAACTTTGAAGAGACAAGTAAGGTGGAGATTTGGCAAGGTTTAATGAGGGAGTTCCTGAGCTTTGTACCCAAGCAGCTGTAGACATTGATGGAGTGATTAAATTTGGGAAAGCCCATGAGGTGTGTGTGCAGCAAAGTTATTAGGATGCTGGATTGTGATGACAGCAGCAGATGAGGGAGTAGGAACGCTACAGCAAGTAACTCCCCTCCTGTCTCCCTAAAGCCTGTCCACCATCTACAAGGTACGAGTCAGGAGTGTGATGGAATACTCCCCACTTCCCTGGATGGGTTAAGCTCCAACAACACTGGAGTAGCTTGACATCGTCCAGAAGCTAGAATGACAAGAGCATCACTAGAATCCCTAAACCTCCCACAATCACTGCATTCCCCTCCCAGCCAGTCACCATCCTGACTGGGAAATATATCGCCGTTCTTTCACTATCGCTAGGTCAGAATCTAGAGCTCCCTCCGCCCCACAGGCGGACAGTTCTAGAAGGTAGCACCACAGCCTGCTCCAGGCAGTTAGGGATGGGCAGTAAATGTTGGCTTAGCCAACCACACTGCTTGCTTTAAATGAACAGAGCAAAGGGAGAGTATTGGTACAGAAAGGACTGAGATCATGAAGAGATTTGAAGACCAGGATAACAAACATTAAAAGGTGTTGCTTAATTTGGAGCCAGTGTACACCAGCGAATAGTGGGTCGATGAGCGAATGGGATTTGGTGCTCAGTGATTTGCAGGCAACGTAGTTTTTATGTGCTCAAGGTGGCTCACTATAGATCAAGAAGCTATATGACTCAGTTACTTTGAAGCTCTGCCTTGACTGGGATACTTGGAGGAATTTGTTAGTTCTGAAGACAGGTCAGTGGACTTGAAATGTTAACTCTGTTTCTGTCTCCACAGATGCTGTTAGACCTGCTGAGTTTCTCCAGCGCTAAGGGCTAAAGGCACCAAAGGGTATGAAGCAAAAGTGGGAGCAGGGGATTGAGGAGGATGAACAGCCATTTACTGTATAATTCACACCTAAATTTGATCCTCCAAAGTGCATCACCTCGCATTTGTCTGGATTAAACTCCATCTGCCATTTCTGTGCCCAAGTTGCCAGTCTATCTCTATCTTGTTGTATCCTTTCACAATCATCGACACTATCAGCAACTCCACCGATCTTCATGCCATCTGCAAACTTACTAATCAGACCACCCACATTTTCCTCCAGATCATTTATATACACTACAAACAACAGAGGACCTAAGACTGATCTCTGCGGAACACCACTAGTTACTGGTCTCCATTCTGAAAAACACTCTGCTATCGCCACCCTCTGCTTTCTATGACCAAGACAGTTTTGTATCCATCTACCCCGAATCCCATGTGATTTTAATTTTTGCACCAACCTGCCATGCGGGACTTTATCAAATGCCTTACTAAAGTCCATGTAAACTACATCCACAGCCTTTCCCTCATCACTTATCTTTGTCACCTCTTCAAAAAATTCTGCCTGTCACTCACTAGTTCATTTCCTTTCACATGTGCATGTATCTTGTCCTTTAACATCTTCTCCAAGAGCTTCCCCACCAGAGACATCAGGCTCACCTGCCTATAATTTCCTGCTATTATTTATCCCTGCTTCCTTTCTTAAACAAGGGAACAACCATTGGCTAATCTCCAGTTCTCTGCAACTTCGCCTGTGGTTCAAGGAGGATGTAAAGGTACCTGCTAATGCCCCAACTATTTCTTCCCTTGCCTCTCGCAGTAACCTGGGATAGATCCCATCTGGCTCTGGGGACTTGTCTACCTTAATGCAATTTAGGATATCCAAAACTTCCTCCTTCAATACACTGACATTCCCTCGAGCATTCACACACTCATTCCTGATCTCATCAGTCATGTCCTTATCCTCGGTGAATACCGATGCAAAGTACTCATTAAGGATCTCCCTCACTTCCTGTGGCTCCACGTATAACTTCCCTCCTTTGTCCTTGAGTAGGCCTACTCTTTACTTTGCTACCCTCTTTCTTCTAATATATGCGTAAAAAGCCTTGGGATTCTCCTTGTCCCTGGACATTCCTGACCATCCGAGAGATAAGTGCAGCAGAAGACATCCAGGTTAGATGTGAAAAAGAGGACAGTGTCAAGCCTGAGCTTACAACTTCATTGCTGGAAAGTGCACCAGCCTAGATCCCAGGTGCAAACTGCATTTGAATAGCCAATGGCCAGACTGCTGACTGATTTTCTCAGCAGCATATATTTTCACTGAATCCCTGCAGTGTGGAAGCAGGCTATTTGGCTCATTGAGTCCACAATGACTCTCCGAAGAACATCCCACCCCCCACCCTGTCCCTATAACCCTGCATTTCCCATGGCCAATCCACCTAGCCTGCATGTTTTTGGACTGTGGGAGGAAACCCACACAGACACAGGGAGAATGTGTAAACTCCACACAGACAGTTGCCTGAGGGTGGAATCGAACCTGGGTCCCTGGTGCTGTGAGGCAGCAGTGCTAACCACTGAACCACCATACCACCCACCCTTTGTTTGTTCAGCATCTTTGCAAAGTCACCCTATGGTACAATTCAACTGTGGCAGCACATGCAGGTTGGTTTGGTTAAATAAAACGCAGCACTGTCTTATGTACCTCATTCCACTCATAATGCAGATTGGACCTACACTGATATTAAATGATATGGCCATTGCACAGGATTTTACATGTGTTTCAGCCCCTTATGTAGAACACTGTTAGGACCTTTAACTGCCCTTTATCTTTCAAGGCTTTGCAGACGCTACCCCTTCCGGCACATCGTCCCGGGCCTTGGAAGCAGGGGCCACTGAGCTGAGGTTTATCGCAGCACAGACCTTGCAGCTCCTCACGAATCAGCACCTCCACAAAGAGAGCAGAGAGAGCTGCTGAACGGGAGCGAGTGGAGAATAATAAATACTTAGGGCAAAGCAAACTATCAGTCAGAAATCCTAATAGGATTACGGTTTCATAATTCCCACAGGCTGCCTTTAATTAATGCACTGATCACTCTCAGCGCCATTGACTTGTAAGAAATGAGTTTCCCAGCAACCAAGTCTCCTGCAAATGCCTGGTAATATATATCTTGCTATTCCTGAGGTCTGTCAGTGATTTTGCTACAATCACCCTGTGGGTTAAATCTTGTCCTTCCCATTCTTTATAGGAAGGTAGGCCCCTTATTCTTCAATTTAACTGCTGAAGCAGGGTCACATTGACCTTATCTCTGACTGTTTGCTGCATATTTCAGTGAGATTCTTTCTCCATGGCTGCCTTCCAAGCCTAAAGCTCAGACAGCTCACACGGACAGAGGGAGAAATCAAAGAGCAGCTTAGCTTGGTCCATTACCACCCTTCCTCCAACCCACCTCCTCCCCCACCCCCCACCAGCCACTGCCCACCAAAGCAGAGCAGAGGCCACCCCCAGGAACGATTTGTGACCCAGAGAACATGCAGGGGAAAAGGAAATGCACTTTGTATAAGATGCATTTAACAACAGAGCACCTCAAAAGTCCACCTTAATCATAGAACCCCAACTGTGTGGAAGCAGGCTATTTGGCCCATCAAGTCTACACCAACCCTCTGAAGAGCATCCCACCCAGACCCATCACCATACCCTCTCTCTGTAACCCTGTATTTCCCATGGCTAACCCACTAAGCCTGCACATCCCTGAACACTATGGGGCAATTTAGTACGGCCAGTCCACCCTAACCTGTACATCTTTCGACTGTGGGAGGAAACTTGCTCAAACACAGGGAGAACATGCAAACTCCACACAGTCTCCTGATGCTGGAGGGGTCCCTGGCAGTACTAACCACGGAGCCACTGTGCCACCCCACTAACCTGAAGCATAGGTCTGGAGTTACATGTAAGCTAGAACAGGTAAGGACGGCGGATTTCCTTCCCTAAAGGGCATTAGTGAACCAGATGGGTTTTGATGACAATCAACTTTTAGTTGCATGGCCACCAGTAGAGTAGCATTAAATTCTAGATTCTTTTTAAAGTTTCATTTGTGTATCACTGTCTGCCCTGGTGGAACTTGAACAAACGTCCTTGGAACATTAGCTTTGGGGTTCTGGATTCCAGATCCGGTGACATTACCACTGCACCAGCACCTCCCCAAGTACCTCACATGCCTTACAGCCCCATCTCTGCTATCATTGTTCTACAACAAGTTTCTTCTGTCACTGATGCTTGCTGTCAGTTCTTCGAGGATCCCCTTTCTGAATAGCAGTCCATTTTCTCTTTTGGAATGAGGAAAGAATTTATAAAGGTTCTTCCTAGCATTTGATCAATTTGATACTCTAAGCTGTAGCCGCCAACTAAAAAGGCAGGATGGAAACCTTCCAAAATAGAGTGATCTTACACAGAGATAGTCTTCAGTGTTTCGAGCACCAAGACAGAGCAGTCATGTGGAGAGAGTAGAGATTGGACGCACTTCTCCTTGGATAAGAGAAGGCTATGAGTGGATTTTGATAAAGACTTTCAGACCCATGGACAGTTTGGGTGGAGTAAGTAAAAAAGAAACCAAATCAGAAGTTGCTGGAAAAGCTCAGCAGGTCTGGCAACATCTGTGACGAGAAATCAGAGATAACGTTTCGGGCCATTCACACTGTTTCTGTAGTGTTTTGTTAGGGTTTTGAAAGCTGTACCTGATGGGGTATTGGAAAAAAGTTCAGATTTTAACTTTCAAACAGGGAATTGGATTAGTACTTGACAGGGGAGAGAACTTGCTGGAATATTGTGAAGGGTATCAGACCAATTGATTTGATATGAAATCTAACAGCTTTGCAGAAAGTATTGATGGGCTGTGAAGTGCAATGAATAACTCTGTGTTCTGGTCACAGATGGTTGAGGTCGACGCGGGGACTATTTTTTTTCCCGATCTGGTTGTCTCTTCCCAGAGTTATGAGCTAACGTACATCATCATTCCCTGACATAAAGAGCCATTAAACTCGAATTCTGTTGTTCAAAATCAGTCCATTAATCGAGGTAATTTCCTTCCTTATTGACAGGAAAATGCATAACTTCATAATATTGCTTAACATATGAGTTCTTTGTTTGAGCAGTTGAGCGGGGCCTGAAGAAGTCTGAATGGTGTTTTGTATGCACTGTGTACTGGACTAGGGCCTACAGCACTTTTGATAATAGTCTGTGATGAATCATATGTTGCTAAACCGGGATCAGAAAGACTTCACTGTTGACTGCCTGCATTAATCTCATATAGAAATCTATCCACAAGGACTGTGTGATGGGTCTTGTGAATTAAATCTGCTCAACTGCTCCTTAAAATTCTCATCCACATTTCCTGCCATGTGTTGCAATTGCTTTTCCATTATTGTTTTGGAAAGAGTTGAACGAAATGGTTTGCATAAAATTGCGTACTGACAACCTTCCCAAACTCTCATTACTGGAATCGCTCTGCTCATCTCATACTTACAGCCTCAATTTCTTAACTCCAAAATGATGTGAGCCAGAAGGATTTTTGGATGTATGTAAGTTGCAGAACAGCTAAAAGATATCTCCTTTGTTGAGTTAGCTTTTTGAAAATATTTACATACTATTATGATAAATAGTACTTTGTAATTAAACCCAGAGCCCATCTACTAAGGTGAATGTAACTCGCTGGTGTTCTGAGCAATATTTACCCCTCAGACATGAATCACAAAGAGTATTGGGGACAACAAGGTGCAGGGCTGGATGAACACAGCAGGCCAAGCAGCATCGTAGGAGCAGAGAGGCTGACGTTTCGGGCCTAGACCCTT
>NC_063353.1:46872595-46934206 GCF_021869965.1 Rhincodon typus | reverse complement strand
AGTACGGCACTGCGCTGTCACTGTGACAGTGCGGCACTCCCACAGTATGGCACTGCGCTGTCACCGTGACAGTGCAGCACTCTGACAGTACGGCACTCCGACAGTACGGCACTGCGCTTTCACCGTGACAGCGCGGCACTCCGACAGTACGGCACTGCGCTGTCGCCGTGACAGCGCGGCACTCCGACAGTACGGCACTGCGCTGTCACTGTGACAGTGTGACACTCCAAAAGTGCAAGAGTACAACGTTTATGTGCTAGTTATGCAGCTGTTAATTAATAATCGAAAGACCTGATTTCCCATCCCTGCATGGGGAAATTTTCAATTCTCTGGAATGGTAGAACTGCATACTTTGCCACATTGTTGGGTGCAGCCTGTGGTTAGTAGGTGTTGCTGTGGTTAGCCTGTGTAGATGCCAATGATGCAGTTATTGAGAGAGTGTGACATTGCACTGTCTGTATGATTCGTGTTCTCACACCTTCCCTTTATATCTGTTTTCCATAGACCGTCATAGTTTGAAACAACACCAGGTTCACCAGTGATTCTGTGAGCAGACAGAACAGCTCACCCAATGCTAAACCATAGGCAGCAAGATTCCAAGTCCAGTCTGTCTACACTGTATACATGTATATAGGAGCAGGAGTAGGCCATTCAGCCCCTTGAACCCACTGCATCATATAATATGATCATGGCTGATTGGATTGTGGATTCTACTGTTCCATCTATCCCTCTTCTCTTTAACTCCGTTGCAAATCTGGAATGCAATTCAGGTTTATAAATATGTCATGGCCCAGCTTCTCCTGCTGTCTGGGAAAGAGAGTTTCACTGACATTCCTCTCCGAGGGAAAAAGCAATTCTCAGCTCTTTGAATTGGCGACTCCTGATTTTTAAACTGTTCCCCTAGTTCTAGTCTCTCCCAAAAAAAGGGGAAGATGCTTTCACCATTCACCCTCTCTAATCCCCTCTGGATCTCATTTCATCACGAGGGCCTCTCATTTTTCTAAACTCCAATGGATACAGCAGTGCATTTCTTGAAAATGTTTTTTCTCACAACATGTTTGCTTCTTTAAATCTGTGCTTTCTCATTCTCCATCTTTTTACATGGGGGATGGGTATGCCCCCATCCATGCCAGGCTAGGGCAGACCCTTTATTAGTTTATTAGGTCATCATTAATTCTTAATTCCAGATATTTAGTGAATTCAAATTCCACCATCTGCTGTGGCAGGATTTGAACCTGGGTCCCCAGAACATTACCTGGGTCTCTGAATTAACAGTCCAGTGATAATAACACTAGGCCATCGTGTCCCCTCCCCACTGGCATTCTCTCTAATACATTCACATACTTCAGATGAAATGGACTCTCATCTGCCTGTCTCTGGGCAATTAGGGATGGGTAATAAATACTGGCCTAGCCAGTGACACCCTCATCCCGTGAATGAAGGATAAAAAAACTGTTGTCCAGAACTGTACGCAGTACTCCAGCTGAGATTGGATTACTGTTGTACAAGTTCAGCATCACCTCCTTGCTCACTTTAATAGAATGCAATACATGTTACGAATAGCTCTGACTGGTTGCTCTACAGCATCCAGCACAGCCTGCAGCTGGCACCTTAAAATACTTGGGAAATCCAGCAGCAACGCCTTCACACCAGCTTCCAAACCCAGTGGCTAGAAAGCAGTTTGGAAACAGCATCCCCTGCCAAGCAGCTGTGCCTGGAAAACAAGGCACCATTCCCCAAAACCAGCTCCGATGGGCAGTGAACGTCAATGGCTGACCCCACACTTTGCAAGCAGCTTCGGAACCCAGACGCAGCAGGACACCCCTTGCAGGAAGACCTGGAAAATGCACCAGAATGTGCTCAAAGCATCGCTGAAGAAGTCAGACCCCTCCCCCCCAAACCCCAACCCCCTCCCCACCATGGCTTGTGATCGTTTGAGACAGAGGAGGTTCATTCAGGAAGATATCAAACACCTTTAGAGCCTTCCTCAGGAAGGTGCACAGGTGAAATCGAGGTGTTGAGGGGCTGCATAAACTTGCCCCCACATCACCCCCAGACTGCCTATCACTCCAAACCTTCGCACCACACTCTACCCTCCCCGGCCAACCAATCAGGGCGCCTGCACATCCTGGAATGGACTTTAACAGGTTTAAAAGGAAGACAACGACCACCCACTGGATCTCTACAAACAGCTCTCCATGTCCAACACTGAGGACTATAAGTATTGTGTAGGCTTCTGTCAAAAAATACAAATGAGAGCAATTATAGAATCCCTGTGGTGTAGAAAGAGGCTATTCAAATCCGTACTGACCCACCAAATCATCCAGACCCAGCTCTAACCCCATAACTCTGCATTCCATGACCAATCCACCTAGCCTGTACATTCCCAGACTCTACAGGGCAACTTAGCATGGCCAATCCACCTAGCCTGCACATCTTTGGACTGTGGGAGGAAACCGGAGCACCCGGAGGAAACCCACACAGACACGGGGAGAATGTGCAAACTCCACACAGACAGTCCACCGAGGGTGGGATTGAACCCGGGTCCCTGGTGCTGTAAGGCAGCAGTGCTAACCACTGAGCCCAGTGATGAAGAGAAATAATGAACAGAAGTTCTGGCATAATGGAGTGAAATAGTTTTGAATAACAAAAACTTTATTATACTATGTATCAGTGCTTTCAGACATGAAAAAGTATCACATATCCTCACTTAGGGATTCACTCGAAAATTCAGTCGCTTCTCCAATTGTCTCTGTATTGGTCACTTCTTTTTTGCTGCAATTTTAGTCTGTCTAAAAATAATTCTGATTGCCGATAGCAGCTAACCCTTGACTCTTATTTCCTTGCAAATAAATGGAAAATATTCATGGGCTGACATATGTAACTGGGAAAAGTGTCTGAAAATAGCTCCCAGCCTGACATTGCTGAGGGTTTGGGAGAAAACCCAGAATAGCACAATCTAATCAATTTAAGAGACTTTCAGGGCAGAAGGTTGGATTATTTGTTTATGTCACAGGACCTTCTGGCTTCAGCGTTAATAGAAGTTTTTTTTAGGAAAAGCACAGACACTGGTAGAGCGCTCAGAATGTTTAGCCTGAGCAGTTAATGTTTGAGGTCAGTTTGTTCTGAAGTTTCCCATGTGTCAAAATGACCGCAGCATATACAAGGGGACGGCCAGGAATTCTCTCAAAGTTGGAATTGCAATTTGGAAAATTCATGCTTTCATTTAATGTAATGATGGTTTGGATCTGAGATTCAAACAAGGGTTGTAAGACACTCTTAAGCTGCTGTTTGGTCAGGAGTGATCTGTAATGGAGAATGAATCAATATGGGTTGTATGTGAAGCAGTTATCCAGTGACATGCAGATGCAGTTCACAGGAAGAGAAGGAGGTGTTCAGTCTTTCGAGTTCGTTTCTGTCACTATTCAGTGAGATTACGCTGATCTCTGAGCTAAATCCATGCATCCATCTTTGCCCCACCTATCTTAATGCTTCTGGCTAAAATCCAATCAGTCTCTGATTAATAAAATTTAACAATTGACTCAACACCAGTTGTCTTACACTGAGGGGAGTTCCAAATTTCTCGAACATAAGAAATAAGAGCAGAAGCAGGCCATTCAGCCCTTCCCTGCCATTCTATAAACTCATACAAACTCTACAAACACTATAAACCCCAGGCCTCAACTCTTCCTTTGTGCCAACTCCTCAAGGCCTTCATCTCCAACCCCTTCACATACTTTCGGCGATCTAGCCTCCACAACTCCGGGAGCGGAGAATTCTAGGCATTCACTACCCCCTCTGAGAGAAGACATTCCTTTACAAAATTCCCTACCTTCCTAGTTTGAGATTCCCCTTAAAGTGGAAGCTTCTTCTGAACATCTACTTAGGAAAAGCACAGACACTGGTAGAGCGCTCAGAATGTTTAGCCTGAGCAGTTAATGTTTGAGGTCAGTTTGTTCTTGTATCAAGGCCCCTCAGAATAGTCATAGAGGTCTACAGCACAGGAAAATGGCCCTTCAGCCCATCAAGTCTGCCCCAGTCATAAACGAGCACGTAACCATTCCACTCTTATTTTCCAGCACTTGGCCCATAGCCTTGTATGTTTCAATAAAATCACCCTTCATTCTTCTAAACTCTAATAAATAAAGGTCAAACTTGTTTAATCTTTCCTGATAAGCCTGTTCTTATTAAGATTCACCAGAGGTTTATCCTGTTAACCATACAAGCTCCTAGACTCGTTGTAGAAAGGAGAATTGGTGCAGGATGTTAACCTAAAGCTTCCCTGGCATTGGTTGATTCTTTAATCCATACAACGATCAACATTGCAAGGGTACATGAATCAGGAAAGGGTGAGCAGGCTGGATCTTGTCTTTCTAGAAAAAAGAAAGCTGTAAAGTGAGCTAACGGAACTCTGTAAAATGATGAAAGGCTATGATAGGGTAGACATGAAGAGATTGTTTCTTCTTTTGGAGAAGAATAAAACTAGCAGCCATCCCCATAGAACAAGGTGCAAGGAATCCAATTGGCAACACAGGTGGCCAAGATGATTAAGAAGGCATATGGCATGCTTGCCTTCATCGGCCAGGGCATGGAGTACAAGAGTGGGCAAACTCAAAATGTTGCAGTGATATAAAACCTTTGTTAGGCCGCATTTGGAGCGTTGTGTGCAGTTTTGGTCGCCACATTACCAGAAGGACGTGGAAGCTTTGGAGAGAGTGCAGAGAAAGTTCACCAGGATGTTGCCCAGTCTCGAGGGCATTGGCTATGAGGAAAGATCAAAAAGATTTGGATTGTTTTTACTGGAAAGACGGTGGCTGAGAGGTGACCTGATAGAGGTCTACAAAATTATGAGAGGCATAGATAGGGTGGGTAGTCAGAGGCTTCTTCCCTGGGTTGAAGTTTCATTTGCAATGGGGCACAGGTTCAAGGTGAGAGGGGAAAGTTTAAGGGAGATGTGCAAGGGAAGTTTTCATCCAGAGAGTGGTAGGAACCTGGAAAGCACTGCCAGAAAAAGTGGTGGAAACAGGCACATTGGCAACATTTAAGAGGCATCTGGATGGTTACATGAATAGGGAGAGAACAGAGGGATACGGTTCGAATAAGGGCAGGTTTGTTTTTAAGATTAGTTAGATCACTCGACCCGAAACATTAACTTTGATCTCTCTCCTCAGATGCTGCCAGACTTGCTGAGCTTTTCCAGCAACTTCTGCTTTTGTTTCTGATTTACAGTATCTGCAGTTTTTTGGTTTTCACAACAAAAGTAGATTTGCTGGCCATTTTGTTGGTGGGAGCTTGCTATGTGCAAATGACTTTGCTACATCACAACAGTTCACTGGTTTTGAAATGCTTTGGAACATGTATCCGCTAACGGTTTTGTACAAATGCAAATCTATTCTTTTATTAATAACTGGCGGTAAGATTAATATTTACTTCTTTGAAATCTTTGCTTCAGACAAATAATTACGTGAAAGAAGATTAGAGTTTTAATTGGAAATCGTAATTGGTTTATAACATAATGATAAAAACCTTTAATAAGCAGTGCACATACACTTGTAAAATTGAACACTGTATATTCTCCAGGGTAAAACATATTGACAGTTGATCACCAGATAATACTGACTTTCTCAAGCACAAGTCAACTTTATTTTCACGTAAGAATGTCAATTACTTTTCCTCTCTAGTCTAGATCTGCTCTCTATCAAGTGAACATGAAACAGAATATTTCAGTTTCAACGTCTGGTTATCTTAGTTTTTGAAGCCAGTGGCCGTCTTCAGAAGTGGAATTTGATGTAACGTTTCACGGCCAATATTTTAGGAAATGTCAAAGTTGATTGGTCGACAGGAACAGGAAGCAGATGATGATTGAATGCAATTAAGAAAGAATTAATTTCAGCAACCGGGCTGTAACGTCTTTACAGTGAAAGCCATTTTCTGGTTATTTTGTAAACGAGATTATTCTCGAATGCAGATTGAGAAAAATTTGTTGGCTCTGTTTTACTGGGGCTCTGTGTATACAAGGTACTTGGTGCCATTGACCCTAAATAGTAAAATGGAATGTCAAGGGAATGTTGGCAGAAAAACAACATTGAGAGTTAATTTTTCCCGAGACACAGTTCTGGCAGTCACACAACCCAACTGAAATCATTAGTGCTTCTTTCCTATTCAGAAAAAAGTGAACATTGGGAGTAGCCTTTTGTTTGTCATGAGAGACTTGAATGAAGGCTTTTTCTCATCTGTGTAACTTGAAGATGCATTGCTGGACCTGAAGTTGCACTGTGTTTGGTACTTTCTGAGCCCTCTGAGGAGCACTTCTTGTGGGAAAGAAGAAAAGTTGATGTTGGCTTCATCCCTCTTCCTTTGGCTCCAGAAACTGCAAAACCGAGCAAAAACAAAACTTTTGAGTGTCGTTTTCAATTTGCAGTACTGACAGGGGAGCAAAACTCAAGAGAATCATTTTGAACTCGACGGGGTTTCAATTGCTGATTCAATGGCTACAGTTCTGTTCAGCTTTGAAGATTTGCTGTATAACTGGGATAGTCTGGTCTGGAACTTTACAGCCCGAGCTCTGAGGAATTGGCGCTTTGGTAACCTCCGTGCAGTTCAGCTGCTCCTGAGACCATGGTGTGTCTCCCGGAATGTTTATCAGGTGGGGAATTTCACTTAGTACCGGAACTGTATTGGCTGGCTATGCTCAGGTCAAAACTATATGTCAAACACAGCACAGCTTCTGCAAAGCCTACCCTAGTACTTATTTATTGAAAGGAAAATAGAATGAATTTTAAGAATTGAAAATAGCATACCTTGCTTAAAGTTCATTTGAGGCAGGGGGCTATGTTATTGAAGGTACAGTCTGCTTTGGTTTGTTTTACTTTATTGTCTTGAAGTTAGTTTGCACTGTATGTAAAAGACTTTTGCAAGTAAATAAATTCTTAACAGAATCCACCTCCTCCAATTTAAAGTCTGATGGCCAATAGTGATAAAATACATGTGGAAAGTTAAGCCATTTCAGTAAATCGACAATCTGAAATGCAATTTTTTTTGTTGAACATGAAGCCAAGGGAGTTGGTAATGGAACAGCCGAATGCTGATCCTGGACTCTCTCACACTTTGCGGGTGACCTTCTCTGAACCTGAGATGGGGGCTGGGGAGGGGGCGCTGTGGTCCATGACTACGCATGGGAAGGTGCTATTACTGATGGTTAGGAAGCCATGGATTGGTCCTCTCCACTTCCCATTAGTGATTTAAAAACACGCATTGAAACCCTCCTGTGACAGATATATATTCATTCCTGTACCCTCGTGAAAGAATGTTTCGCTCAGCTTCAGATGTGTAAATGATAGGAAGCTTGCACCATGTAGTCATGAGCCAGTTTCTGCACAGTGTCTTCACTCATTGAAGGGAATGGGGTATCAGTCAGAGCAGCATCTTCTCAAGTCTTTGAGACACCAATTTTCTGAAGGGTCCAAGAAACAGGCTTCAGGCCCTCGGTCACATAGCGTGGGGTTTAACACGTGTTAATTGGCTGGAGGCAACCCCTCAAGAATCTATTTGAAGGAGGTTGGATGAAATTGGGTTTCATTGCAGCCACTTTACATCCTTAACAAAGGTCAGCAGTGTCCAGTTTCTGCCCCCAGGTATTGGCCATTTGAAGGTGTGCATATGCCTGTTAAATGCACTGCAGAAGGAGCAGGGACCTGAGCTGAACTGTCCTCTACACATCCGGAAGTATTATTGACACATTGCATTGTCAAGCATCAAACCGTAGGAGGGACCCTGGGTCCTGTGTCCTCTATTTCTCAACACAGAGAATGCTGGAGAAACTCAGCAAGTCTGGTAGCATCTGTGGGGAGAGAAACAGAGTTAATATTTTGAATTCAATATGCCTCATCTTCAGAACAAACTTGTTTTCTCCACTTGAGATAGAGATTGTCTCCCACTTCAGTTTCTGGTAAACAAAGAAAGCTTGTAAAATGCTGACAGTAATTTCATTGAAGATATCCAGGAGATACCCTCTAAAAGGGGGTTACAGATAAAGCAATCCCACTGCACTGCCTACATAACCCCTGGTTCCTGCAGCTCAAATGGGAGCACAAAGTGACATCTTCTTTCAGTACACAATAGAAGCAAATCAGTTTCTCATCCATTGGTGGATATTCTGCTGGGAAGCTGACTTTGTTCTGATGATAGCCTTGCACCTGGTCTTCATTCTTCCACATTTACTAAATTTTAAAGTCTTTGTTTTCCTGCTGATCAAGATGAAATTCGGGCGGAACTTATAAAATGCTTCTATTGGTCCACTTTCCTTTCCACCTCAGGAACCTGGGCAGTAAGATCTCAGTGATTAGCACTACTGCCTCACAGCGCCAGGAACCCAGGTTCAATTCCACCCTCGGGCGACTGTCTGTGTGGAGTTTGCACATTCTCCCCGTGTCTGTGTGGGTTTCCACCAGGTGCAGCAGTTTCCTCCCACAGTCCAAAGATGTGCAGGTTAAGGTGGATTGGCCAAGGGAAATACAGGGTTACAGGGATATAGGGTAGGGGGGTGGGATGGGTCTGGATGGGATGCTGTTTGGAGAGTCAGTGTGGACTCGATGGGCCGAATGGCTTGCTTCCACGCTATAGGTATTCTGTGATTCTATGATCTGTGGAAGTAAGCAGAGGCTTTTAAAATTTAGATGCTAAGGTGTTTGCTTAAAATTCTATATTGCTGAAACAAATGAAGAGATGTTTGAATTTGCAAGAGCAAAAAGAGCTCTTAAAACGTATCATCCAGAAAAGAAAATATCAATACTTTGGTTGTTTGATCAAAGCTGAGAAGGCATGGAGATGGTTTTTGAGGGTATGCAGGGCAGTTGAAAGAGAGTTTGACCTTAGCGTTTTTGGATGATGATATCACAGGACAGTTCCAGATGAGCTACAATGGAGTTTGAGGATGGGGTAAGACAGGCAGATGTGGCACCACGACAGCAGATTGCCCGACAGGAACAGAGCAGGATGCTAGTGTAAGTGAAAAGTGCAATGTTGTAGTCCATCTACTCTCCATGGACCATGTCCTCTCAGGTCCATGTACTATTGGTATACATTGCCTCTGTTCTGGCCCCATTGCTGGTTCTCAGCTGCTCCGCACCTCAGACCAGTTCACACTGTTTGGTTTTTGCTGCTGCTCAGCATTAGGGATGTGATTTTCAATCTATTAAGCAGTTATTTATATGGTGTACCCACACACCACACCCCCCCAACTTCTTGGATTGAGTGTTCCCCTCTTCCTTTCACAGAAAAGAGAGAGAAGGCTTCTATTTTTTTAACCACACCTGGATTCTTTGCTATATCATGTCTCCTTATTCACTCTCCAAGATCTCTGTGCTGCTCTAATTCCAGCCTCATGAGCATCTTTGATTCTTTTTGTTAATCACTCCATCTCTGGCAGCCATGCCTTCCAGTAACTGGGCCTTACATTCTAGAATTCCCAAACCTGTCCGATCCTTTACCTCCCTTTCTTCCTCGAAGATGATTGTTAAAATCGACCTCATTGACCAAGCTTTTGGTCATCTACCATAGTGACTCAATGTCACATTCAGTTTTACAATGACCCTGTAGGACACCTTTCCAATGTTAAAGGTGCTATGTCAATAAAGGCTGTTGTTTATAGCTCTCAAGTAATGTTAACACCGATTGAGTGGTTAAGGCTCTCGTATCAGAAAGAAATACTTATGTGAATAGCAAGCCGTTGAAATGACAAACAGTGTTTTAAGTGCGGAGTATTAACTCTCTGAACTGGTTTGTGGAAAGCTCTTGTGATATTTTTTCAATAAAGACAGCTGGACAGAAAAATAAAATTACAGGTTGATGTCCAAATATGATACTTGGAGTACGGTTTGGCTTTAAGGCATTTTAAATGGGAATGCATGGAGTGGTGCTTTGTTTCTGGGCTAGTGGGAGTTTCAGCAGGTTCTGACAGCAAGAGGAAATAGTTACAGAGGATGGAAGCTATTATACTTCAAAATGTGGGAAGAAGCAAGATTTTGCAGAGTTCACCACCAGTGCAAAATGTTCTCTAAGTGAAGTCAACTCCAAATATATAAAGCAGTTTAATTATGTGGCTGCCTTATTAGATCCTGTCATGCAAGTTTCAAAAGCCTGTTTGGGAAGGTCCGTATAATTTACAAGACGTTACAGAGTCCCACTGATTTTCCGATGCATGCTGTTTTAAATGGCAGGGATGGAGTTCTAAAGCTCTGGAGCTTTTTAGACATAAAGGACTGAGGTGATGGCATAGTGGTATTATCGTTAGACTGTTCATCCAGAGAGAAAAATAAAGAACTGCAGATGCTGGAAATCTGAAACAATAACAGAAATTGCTGGAAAAACTCAGCAGGTCTGGCAGCATCTGTGGAGAGTGAAACAGAGTTAATGTTTCAGGTCCGATGACCTTTCTTCATTTGCTAATCAGGAGACCCAGATAATGTCCTAAGGACCTAGGTTCGCATTTGAATGGACTTAGACTCTTGATTCCAGATTTTTATTGAATTCAAATAGTAAGCATGAATTGAGTGTTGGGGAAAAACCCATCTGCTTCACTTATGTCCTTTAGGGAAGGAAACTGCCATCCTTACCTTGTCTGGCCTACATGTGACTCCAGACCCACAGCAATGTGGCTGGCTCTTAACTGCCCTCTTGGCAATTAGGGATGGGCCAGTAATGCAAACATGCTGTGAACGAATAAAACAAAAGAACAAATCTTGCATTAAAGCAGTCGACATTCAGAAAAGCTTGCTCAGGAAACAGCAGCTACAATGTGGGATTTATGTAATGTATATATTTGCTGAATGATTTCAGAAATTAGCTTTATAGTCATTGCACAAAATAACATCTTCCTCAGATAGAACTGAATCTGAATCAACTCAATAGAATAGGTGACTACCATTTTCTCAGGTCAGTGGCTTGACCAGTCAGAGTCAACCTATTTGGTTTAAGCCTGGCAGTTAATTGTCAATCAGCATGCATGGGTGCATTCTAAATGACAGTGTTTATACTAATCAGAGTCCACATATCAACCTGCAATACTGTCCTTTCATGCAGTAGAAACATTGTATTTCCCTTAATTTCCTATTCTTGTGAATTGTCCTGATTGGTGCATGATGATAAGCTTCAACAAAATGTGTTCTTTTTCATCAGAACTCAAGTTCTGAGATTTATAGTTAGTTACAAATTTTGCACCTCCTTCAATATTTATTGCTGAGTATAAAATGGTTGGACCTTGCCGATTCCAGTTGTCTGTTTCTCTGCAAAGAATATTTTACAGCAGCAGAATTTATGGAGAGAGTCTTAGACAACAAGGTGTAGAGCTGGATGAACACAGCAGGCCAAGCAGCATCAGAGGAGCAGGAAGGCTGACGTTTCGGGCCTAGACCCTTCTTCAGAAAATGGAGAGAATCTTGCTGTGTTTCAATGTTTGAATTGGTATGAGCGGGAAAAGCAGATGATTGGTATGAGGTAATGATGCAGAACTGATGAGCCAAACCAGGCACAGTGGGCCAAATGGCCTCCTTCCGCACTGCAACATTTCAGTCGTTCTGTGAACATTTATCACTCATTACATACACACACAGACACATACACAGACACACACGCGTGCGCGCACACACACGCACATACACACACAGTCACACATACACAATCTCATTCACACATGCGCACTCACTCACACACATACACGCACACACCCTCTCTCACACACACACACACTCTCACACAGATACATGCACACACGCATATTCACACACACTCCCACACACAAATACACACACACACAAACACAGACTGACACACACACACTCACTCTCACACATTCACTCACTCACACACAAACTCAACACACACTGACACACACACACACTCTCACACACACACACTCTCACATGTACAGTCACACTCACTCACACTGACACACACACACACACACTCTCACACACTCACGCGCACACATTGACACACACACACTCATGCACACACACTCACACACACTCACACACTCTGTCTCTCACACACACACTCTCTCACACACATACCCACACACTCTCTTTCTCACACACACACTCGCACAAAGACACACACTCAGAAACACTCTCACACACAAACAAACACACTCTCACACACCCACACTCATACACACACACTCTCACACACACACACGTACACACACACATGCATACACACACATACTCACATACACTTACACTCACACACACACACACACTCACACATACACACACACACACTCGCTCACACAAACACTCATACACTCACAAACACACACACATTCACACACACCCACACTCATACACACACACATACATACACACACACACTCTCTCTCTTTCTCTCACACACACACATACACACACACACGCACACACTCTCTCTCTCTCTTTCTCTTACACACACAAGCACAAACACACACACACATACACACACACACACACAAAAGGAATCCTGTGTTTTATTGCCACTGAAGTGGAGGCAGGAAATTGGCCTGCATCGCCTTTCTTTATTACAGCACAGGGTGAGTATCAAAATCCCTCTTGTTCTGTCTAACCATCTCCAGGTAAACAAAGACTCTATGGGCAACTTTTTTTTTTCACAGACCAAAGAGCAATCTCCCTTACAGCTTCTGACACATGAGCTTTAAGCAGAAATCTCAGTGAAACCTTTGCACAGGAATATGCTGCACTTTACATCTGTATTTCAGTAGTCTTTGTTCTTCCCTCATTTTTTTGCTACCCTTGGCTGTTAATGACTGTCCTTTTTAAAAAGATCTTTCTTCCCTGCCCTTTGGCAAGTCTGGAAATTGGATTTCTGTGGAGTTAATTTGTAATGGGGACACTGCAGAGCAGGCACACCAGTGGCTGGCTAATGGATTCTGAAAGGTCATTCAGAAAATTGCCACTAACCACAAGTTGTATATAGAGTAGACATTCCTTACGATCTTAATGCTCCCCATGTAACTGGCTGCCCTTTGTTCCTAGTCTGATGCATGAAATCTTCCTTCATTTAAAACATGTTGAGTTTCCATTTAACATGGGAACACCACCATCTGTAAATTCCTCACCCAAGTTCCTGTCTCCACACTGTAAGAAAGATGTGCCTGCAGTGGAAGGAGTGCAGAGGAGATTGACCAGGCTGTTGCCTGAGGTGGAGCATTCCAGCGATGAAGAGAGGCTGGATAAGCTTGGAATCTGAACTGGAAACAACAAAATGCTAGGGATGACAGCGGGTCAGGCGGCATCCATGGAGAGAGAGCAAGCTAACGTTTTGTGTCTAAATGACTCTTTATCAGACGGGTTGTTTTCTTTGGAGCAGAGAAGGTTGAGTGCGGACCTGGCAGAGGTGTATAAGATTGTGAGGGGCATGGACAGGGTGGATAGAAAGCAACTGTTACCCTTAATGGAAGGATCAGTAACAAGGGGGCTTAATTTTAAGGTGATAGGCAGCAGGTTTAGAGGGTATTTGAGGAAATGCACTGCCTGGGAGGGTAGTCGAGGCAGGAAACCTCACAACCTTTAAAAATGCTTGCATGAGCATAACATTCAAGGCTGTGGGTCTAGTTGAATAAAGTGGGATGAGTTTTTTTTTGGTGGTATAGAGTTGATGGGCTGAAGGGCCTCTTTACTGTATGGTTCTAGGATTCGATGAACCGCTCACCATCTAACTTGGAAATAGGACACTGTTTTTTCATTGTTGTCAGGCTAAAATCCTGGATCTTCTTCCCAAATACATTCCAAGCACTGGAGCAGCTCACAAAGGCAGCTCACCATCACCTTCTCCAGGGCAACTAGAGACAGACAATAAATGCCAACCCAGCCAGCGATGCCCAGATCCCCTGAACAAATTTTAAAAAGTTTTAAAAATGAAGCTATGAAGAGCTAACGTTGCCCAAGTGAGTTATTTCCCTCAGTGAAATGGAGAGGAATGTGTGTGTGTGTAAATTGTATTGCTGTGTCTGTCACAGTAACGATATGAAGACATATGTTCCTGAGGCTTCATTTTCACTGCACGAAAATGATTTCACTTTATTAAAATTTTGAGAAAGCATCTGGGGCTAATTCTTGAATATCACTGGGTAAAAGACAATTTCATCACATCTCCTGCAGTTACCTTCAGCTCTCTTGAAGCCTTATCAAACGAGCTGTGGATTTGGTGCTAGACATCTCTCTAGCAGCCAGGACTGTACAGCAGTAAATGGTGGAGCTCTTTGTATTGAAGAAACAGGGAATATTCAGGCTACCACTAATCATTATGCAGCAAGTAATTAAACACTCGAGGTTGGTATAAAACAGATGAATGCAGAAGTGCTCGAAAAGCAGACAGGCATTTCTTTGTTCACAAGGGAGAGGGGAATATGGGCTTAAGCCATGCAGCAGGGAAATGAACACAAGTCTACCACATGAACTTAGTTGCAAAGTGAACAAACCAGGTGGTATTTTGGCTTTTCTTTGTAACCAACTTGTTGTATTCTCCTGCATACTGAATGTGGCAGTACCGTGATTAGAACTGATGGGGCTTGCAATATAGTTGCAGGTGAGCTCATCAGAAAACAGATGTAAATCAAAGTGCTATGTAAATGCACGTTCTTGTTGTTGATCAGCAGATTCACATTTCCTGTGCTGGTTTGCTCTGTTTGTCGGTGTGGCTTCCACTGTAACCCTGTTTAATCTCTCCCACACGTCAGTCAGGTTCAGCCAAGACTTTGCAGGAGTCAGCAGCTGTTGGTTAACATATTAAGCTATGCACATCCCACTGCTATACCATCTCAGTGCTTTTCATGTGCGAGTTTTGGTGTCTGTGTGTTGGGGTGGAGGTTGGTGGAGTGGGAATTGACGTCAGATGAAAAAAAAATTCTTGGTCTGGATTTGTTTTGATGAGCAGATGCATTGAGAATTCCCAGGCTGAGAGCTATAAATTGTCTTTTTTTTTAATTGAGTGCCAGGATAACCCGGGATTTGGAGAATGTTCCCAGATAAAACCTTGTAAATTGACACAACTCTGTGTCCTTCCAGTATTGGATCAGTGAATTCTAATTTGGTCATTGTAAATCTGTGAAGGACCAAGATTCCTTCGCAAATTACAAGAATTAAAGATACGGTTTTGTTAGCATTTGATTAGAAGATAAAAAAGAAGTATGCCTAATTCATTTATTCTCTTTCCTTTCAAAGAGGCTGACTAGTGTTAGAATTGGGGTTAAGCTGAGGTTACCATGAAGGACTCTCCTTCTCAACCTCTCCCCTCGCGTGAGGCATGGTGACCCTCAGATTAAACCACCACCAGTCACCTCTCCCTAATGAGAGAGCAGCCCCATGGTCTGGTAGGACTATGGGGACTATACCTTCAGAGGTTCACTTATAATATCTCAGCAGATTAGCTAGCTGTTAATGTCAGCCTAAACCACACAACATTGCCATTGGAGGTGGGCGTGGCATCACAACCAAGTCTCAGCTCATTGGCTGGAACCCTGGCCAATCAGAAGTGCTAGGATCAATGGTGGAACCTTGGCTGTAATCATCTACCACAGTGTTATCCAATAGGATTATGATGCGCATCAACAACATGTCAGTTGGGTCACATGATACCAAATGTGAGCAATGGGTGGGGTGGGGGATGGTGGTGAAGCATGTGGTGATCTCCCGGAGATGAGCAGGGACTGAATGACAGGATAAAAGCTGAGGTTTACTCTACTGAATTGTGCCAGTGATTCTGCCAAAGAATATCTTTAATAATCTTTATTCATCGGATGGGATAGTGAGTTCAAGAGTTGGCAGGTCATGTTACCGTTGTATAGGACTTTGGTTTGACCACATTTGGAATATTGCATACAGTTCTGTTTGCCACATTACCAAAAGGATGTGGATGCTTTGGAGAGGGTGCAGAGGAGGTTCACCAGGATGTTGCCTGGTATGGAGGGCGCTAGTTATGAAGAGAGGTTGAGTAGATTAGGATTATTTACATTAGAAAGAGGGAGGTTGAGGGGGGACCTGATTGAGGTCTACAAAATCATGAGAGATATAGACAGGGTGGATAGCAAGAAGCTTTTTCCCAGAGTGGGGGACTCAATTACTAGGGGTCATGATTTCAAGGTGAGAGGGGAAAAGTTTAAGGGAGATATGCATGGAAAGTTCTTTACGCAGAGGGTGGTGGATGCCTGGAACGTGTTGCCAGTGGAGGTGGTAGAGGCGGGCACGGTAGTGTCATTTAAGATGTATTTAGACAGATGCATGAATGGGCAGGGAACAGAGGGATACAGATCCTTGGAAAATAGGCGACGGGTTTAGATAGAGGATCTGGATCGGCGCAGGCTTGGAGGGCCAAAGGGCCTGTTCCTGTGCTGTAATTTTCTTTGTTCTTTGTTCTTTATAATAGCGACACGCTACCGCACAGCACCCAGTTTGTGGCGTAGCTATTAGTATGTTACACCATGTTTTCACTTCCTCTCAGGCGTTGCTTTACCACAAACCTGACTGGGCCTGGTCCACTGTTCTTTTAATGTGAACAATTGTTTCTTCCTGAGGAATTTCCATTCAATTTTGCCTGTGGCCCCGGTTCGAGTCAGACAGATTGTGGAACTGCATTCAAACAAAATAGCAGAAGTAGGCGACAACAATTTACATTTATGTAACGCCTCTTGACATGACAAAACATCCAAAGGTGCTTGACAGGAACATGCTAAAACACAGTACGAGCCATGTTAGATGAGGTCAGATGACCAAGTGCTTGGTCAAAGAGGTAGGTTTTACAAAGAGTCTTAAAGACAGAAAATGAGGCGGAGAGGTGTAGGGAGAGATTGCTGAAGATTGGGATCAAAGTGAAGGAACAGCCAACAATGGAAAATGATTCCCCATTAACAAAATTATTGTTCATGATGCAATTATTTAATTATAATATTACTTTGTAAATTTTTATAAAAATGTGACGAAAATAATAGTTAAAGTATCTCTGATACAGAAAGGACCTTTGTATTAAGAATTGATATTTATGAAGTTCTAAATTGTTGTTCAGATTGAGTGTTGAATTGTAGGAAAGGGTTCCGTAACACAGGTGAACAGATCAGACAGCCTCTTGCCTGCATCATGGTTCGTACTTTCACAGCAATCTCAAGTGACCCTGTGCAGAAGCTTCCAAATGGGTGTGACAGTCTGGGCTCCACATCACTCTGGGATTTTACTTCAATGCATTGGTCAGGAAAACCTTGGCTTATTTGTCTGGGATTTTGGCCAATTTCCCACTGACGCTATGCCAGAGAACCCCATGTTAGAATGAGCGACCCCAGTGTTGGAAAGGCAGAAGCTGGTAAAGAGGCAGTCACTCCCTTTTCGCTGTTTTCTCTTGTGATACACCTGTATAATATAATGTTGTTATCCTTCGATGTCAATTGTGTAATGGTTATGCTGCTGAGTTTACAATAGAAAGGGAAAACAGACCAGAGATCATTAGTTTAATTTAGTTTTAGTTTTGACTTCAGTTCTGAAAAGAGATATCCCTCCTGGCAGAGGAGTTTCAGATTGTGAAGCCTTTTAAACGTGAGATCTTGAATCAGGTTTTCTGGTTTTCTGAACTAAAAGCAGGTTTAGACCATGAACCAAGAAACACAACGGGGAAGAATTTGTTAGAAATGTCTCAGTAAATCCCAGAAGGAAAACAGAAAAGAGTCAGTTAAATAGGAATCTACAGACTTGAGATAGGAGTGATATTTCTATGATTTTGAGTATCTGCAACGGATATTCCTGAGAAAAAGGTTGAAACTTTGTTCTGAGGAAGGGTCACTGGACCCGAAGTGTTAACTCTGTTTTCTCCTCCACAGATGCTGCCAGACCTGCTGAGCTTTTCCAGCAACTTTGTTTTTATTCCTGATTTACAGCATCCGCAGTTCTTTTGGTTTTTATTTAAGGAGGCAAGGAAATGCATTAGGCAAATGGGTGAGAAAATGGTTGGGGATCCACTAAACCACAGAAGTTACAATTATCACACACAGCCTTACAATTCTCCTATGGAGCGGTGCCCAACCTCCAGCCTCACAAGCAATGGTTGTTGTTAGGATGGGCTGTGAATGGAGAATCATGTTCGTTCACTCCATGGTCTAATCTGTAACTTTTCTGAAAATGAGTTTTGTACACAAACTCTGCTTGGCTCTACACTCAATTTGTAGAAAACCTGTGAATCTGTCATAAGAAGCATCTGGATTCCATCTAATGATCTTTATGAGACAGAATGTTCTATTTGAAGTCCTTTCTCCAAATTTGCAAAGTCCAGCTCCCCTGATGTCAAATTCTTGTCTCTAAAAATTGTTCATTGTCAGAAATATGTCGTGGCATCCCATATATTAAATCCTGCTTGCCTGGGGTCATGTGAAAGGAAACTGGAGCTGTGTGATTCATTGGGCATATCATCAACATTCTACAATGGTGAGTGTGTTAGTACATTTTGTGTTTGCCCACTTGCAAGCATGCAAAACGTTCAAGAGAGGGAACTGGGCAAATGGTTTATGAAGCCTTCCTGCTCCTCTGATGCTGCTTGGCCTGCTGTGTTCATCCAGCTCTACACCTTGTTATCTTAAATGGTTTATGAATCCCCTTCAGTTTGCTGAGATTTTTACCCTCTCGTCTCTACCAGCCACCCCCACCCCAGACTTCCTCTCTGGTGTTTGCACACACAGGCAAAGAGACATGGATTAAATTCCCACTTATCTTCTTTGTAAGGCTGCATTGACCATGTTCAGTATGTTATCCAAGTCCCTTTCGAGTATTTGCAGCAAATCTGCTCTCGCTGTGTGCACCAGTGACTTGTCCCTGAGGTTAGAAACTCTTTAAATGTCTCATAGGAACAGGAGTAGGCCATTCAGCCCCTCAATCCTGTCCCACCGTTCAATGAGATCATGTCTGATTAGTGGTCAAACTCCATATACCTGCCTTTGGCCCATACCCCTTAACACCGTTCCTTAATAAGAAAAATCTGTCTCAGATTTAAACTAGATATAGAGGTG
The DNA here is from genome assembly GCF_021869965.1 of Rhincodon typus. NCBI lineage: Eukaryota > Metazoa > Chordata > Chondrichthyes > Orectolobiformes > Rhincodontidae > Rhincodon > Rhincodon typus. The sequence continues at coordinate 46,915,176 of NC_063353.1, read as the reverse complement.
CCAGTGTAGGACTGGGTTGGACAACGTTAGAAGTCGCATGCCACCAGGTTAGAGTCCAACTGGTTTATTTGAATTCGCAAGCTTTCGGAACTCAGCCCCTTGGTCAGGGGCCGAAGGAGCAGCACACCGAAAACTTGTGATTTCAAATAAACCTGTGAGATTTAAAATTAACAATTGATCCAGCATACACTGCTATTTGTGGAAGAGAGTTCCAAACCTCTCCCACCCTTTGTGTGTATAACTACTTCCTAACATCTGCCCTGAATGGTCTGTCCCTAATTCTGAAACAGTGTCCCCTGGTTCTAGAATCTCCAACCAGTGGAAATAGTTTATCTTTATACACCCTGTCTTTTCCTGATTATATCTTGAAGACTTTAATCGGACCACTCCTCAACCTTAAATGCTAGAGATCCTAGGGTGGAGGTAGCTATTACGAGGGGTATCGTTTTAAAGTGAGTGGAGTTAGATATAGGGGAGACGTCAGAGGTAGGTTCTTTACTCGGAGAGTGGTAGGGGCGTGGAATGCATTGCCGGAGAGGGTAGTGGAGTCGGCCTCATTGGGGGCATTTAAGCAGCTATTAGATAGGCATATGGATGATAGTATAAGGTAGGGGTGGAAGTTAGATAGACCTTGGGGTTAGGGTAAAAGTTCAGCACAACATTGTGGGCCAAAGGGCCTGTACTGTTCTATGTTCTATGTTCTAAAACAGGCCTAATTTGTATAATCTCTCCTCATAACCTAACCCCTGTGGGCTGGGTATCATTCTTGAAAATCTACACGTAAGGTGTAGTACCCAGATCTGCTCACAGTCTCCAAGTTTCAATCAGGAGGGATCAGATTGAAATTTGCGGAATGCTGACAGGCTTAGATATAGTGGACGTGGAGAAGATGTTTCCACTAATAGGAGAGACAAGAGCCTGAGGGCACAGCCTTAGAGTGAAGGGACGACTGTTTAGAACTGAGATGAGGAGGAATTTCTTCAGCCAGAGGGTGGTGGCTCTGTGGAACTCATTGCCACAGAGGGCTACGGAGACCAAGTAATTGGGTGTTTTTAAGAGAAAGAGAGAGATAGGTTCTTGATTAGTAAGAGGATCAGGGTTAACAGGGAGAAGGCAGGAGAATGGGGTTGAGAAACAAATCAGCCTTGATTGAATGACAGAGCATACTTGATGGGCAGAATGGCCTTATTCTGCTCCTACATCTTATGGCCTTGTGGTCTAAGTGGGGTCTAACCAGGGTTTTGTATAGCAGCATAACTTATTTGTCTTTATACTCCAAACTCGAGATAACTTCCTAACATCTGATCCCCAGCATGGGTAATGGGGAAAATGGTGCTGGTGTAAACGGAGGAACAGCGCTCCAAAAACTTGTGATTTCAAATAAACTCGTTGAACTATAACCTGATGTTGTGAGACTGCTGACTTTGTCCACCCCAGTCCATCACCGACGCCTCCAGATCATTGCACACTGTACACAACACTTTCACGGCTAGATACACCATTTGTGTGGTGTTGATGAAAGGACAGTTTTGAGGTGGACACAAGAGACAAGTGGCCTGGTCTCGTTTAAAACTTCTTTTACTTCTACCTGAAGGGCAAATGGGGCTTGATTTGACATCACATCCAAAAGACCATGTAGTGCAAAGGGTTAATGAATGTGCAGATCATACTGTCTGCTTCATGATGGGGATGACACGGCACTAACAAAGGCTTCCCTATGGAAGCATTGTGGGAGAGGAGAGGAGAGCTTCACATTTACCATGTTTAAGGAATATTTTCCAACTACAAAGCTCCCTGTAATTTTTCTGAGCCTAACTCCCAGGCACAAGCGCAGGAGAACAGCAGAGACTGCACCTCTGACAGTGCAGCACTCCTGCAGTAGAGTAATGGGATGTCACTTTGGATTTTTTTTTTGTGCGGTGATCTGGTCCCTGGTGCAGGTGTTTCCCTGTCCACAGACACTGTTGGAGCTGTTGAGTTTCCCCAGCATTCCCTGTGTTTTGTTCCAAATTCCCAGCATCTGCAGTATCTTGCTTTTGTTTGAGAGTATTGGGATGCAGGAATGCTCCTGACCTGAGGTACAGCTAACAGGGCTGTTGGCTGTAGGGATGGAGCAGTGCCCTAGAGCAGGAGCAGACTGCAGGACATGTGTGTTCATACACAGCACAGAATATCAGACCTGTAGAAATCTTTCTCTATGACACCGGCAGCACCATTTCCAACTCCCCCTCATGTGTCTCTCTGACACGTTTACTCCCAAGTCTAGTTTCAAATCAATAAATAATATGCAGCAGCTTTGTGATGACAAAGGATTGCAGGCACCTTTAGCTCCTTCCCATTGATTTTTTTTTTTCTCCTTGAGTAGGAGATATTCAGTAAAAATTCATTCATTGTAAACTTATTGGTACCCATCTGAATTTGAGACAGGCTGCAATGAAACCTGAGCAGCTGAGTTCAATTCTGTCATGTTTTAACTAGGGCTGTGGTGGAAAGGCTGGTGCAGGGAAAAAGGAAGTAATGTTGTGTAAGGAATAGGTGACCCCTGGTCGCAACACGGAATGATGAGATGGAGAAGGAAGTGTTTGAAATTCATCGGCCGTGAACCTCTGCAGTCAGCTGTGGGCCAGAAATACAGATATCTTTTTCTTTTGTAAGTTGTCTCTCAGAAAACCGTCCACCACAAAGAAATAATTGCATGGTAGCGTAAGGAAAATTAACTTTGCATGTTCGAACTGTACAGCATAGGAACGGGCCCATTGGCTCATTCTTCATGGGTTTCCCTTAGAAAACCCCAACCTGGTTTTTGAGTCCCAGTTTGCACTGATTGAGCTGGTCATGTGATCTGGATGTTCACCAGCTTTCTGTGTTTGCGAATTTCTGTTCGATGTGTCTCACGGGTAGTTCTGTATAACACACATTAAAGCCTGAAGTTATTTTGCCATCACCTGAAGGTATATGGAGGACTTGGTGGTAGTGTCCCTGTCTCTCAGTCAGAAGCTCCATGTTCATGTGCCCCTCCAGGAGTTAAGTTTGAGTGATGACATGCTGGAATCCTGCTGGTGTGCCTCTGACAGAAATCAAGAGTGCGAGAGTTTCCTGGGCTCAGTACAGAATTTCCCGGTCTTCATCTAAAGTGACATTCCTCAGAAGATTCAGTTTCTGACAAATTGTCCCAGGAAAATTTATCCATGAAGGATTTACTTAGACTCCAGCATCTGAGTGTTATTAATCTGCTGCCTCAACAGGGCAAGCTTCCCAATCCCCTGTGTGTCAGGGAAGAAGAAAATGAACCAACTTAATTTCCTATCTGAGAGCTGCAACTTTTTCAGCTGCTGTTAAAGTGTTGAAGGAAATAGGCTCTTTGATGTATGAATGCATGGGCCTCTGTGATGGGCTGAGTAGCCTCATTCTGCAGCATTGACAGTCATGTGATTCCGAATCAAGTTAATGTTCAGTGTTAGGGAATCATACAGCACGGAAACAGACCCTTCGGTCCAACCAGTCCATGCTGACCGATAGTAGCGAATTCAACAGGAAAGCGCTCACTTGTTGATTGAGTTTCTGTTCTGTGATTGGATGTGTGTCATTGATGCTAGTACATTACCAGTCTCCTCCTGATCTGTGATCACTGCCATGGACTGGCGGGAAAGGTTACTTATTTTTTAGCAGAGGATTTAAATACATTTAACTATAACTGAACGAAGATGCATTCACAGGAGGTTAGGTATGCAGATGAAAGAGAACAGAATGTTTAGATGAAGCAGTGTGGAAATGTGGGTGTCACTGACTAGACCAGCATTTATTGACCATCCCTAATTGCCCTCTGGGGTATTAGATTAATCTACTTTGCTGTGGGTCTGGAGTCACAAGTATACCAGGCCAGGTAAGGATGGCAGTTTCCTTCCCTAAAGGGCATTAGTCAACCAGTTGGGTTTTCTCAAAAATCAACATTGGATTCATGGTCATCGTTAGACTCTTAATTCCGGATTTTTATTGTACTCAAATTCCACCATCTGCTGTGGCAGGATTCAAACCCACGTCCCTAGAACATTAGAGATAATAAGGTGTAGAGCTGGATGAACACAGCAGTCCAAGCAGCATCAGAGGAGCAGGAAAGCTGACATTTCGGGTCTGGACCCTTCTTCAGAAAATTAGAAAATTCAGAAAAATCCCTAAAACATTACCTGGGTCTCTGGATTAAAAGTCCAGCAATAATACCACTCGGCCTTTGCCTCCCCTTGTGCTGTTAAATGCACTTGATTCAAAATAAAACAAAGAACTGCAGATGCTGGAAATCTGAAACAGAAACAGAAAATGTTGGAGAAACTCAGCAGGTCTGGCAACATCTGTGGAGAGAGAAAGCAGAGTTAACGTTTCAAGTCACGAACTCAGTTCTGAAGAAGGGTGGCAGGACGCGACACATTAATTCTGTTTCTTTGTCCACACATACTGAGTTTCTCCAACATTCTCTGTGTTTGCTTCAAAATAAGTTGCTGATACGTCCCAAAATTGCAGTAAGTCACGTAGGGGCCATTTGTTCTAGGATTAGTAAACTGTTTATAAATCAGCCTTTAAAAATTCCTTCCAAAATTGCAGTTCGACTTATAGGATAGGTAAAGACCCACAGCGTGAGTGTGCATGTTTGATATGTTGAGATGCCATCAGCAGGCATGCAGAGTGGCCATACTTTAACCTGCTACACATCTTACACAGACCAAAGAAATAGTCCCAGGTCGGATCCCGCGGTTTGGACAGAATGGGCTGCCCTTGGGTCAAGCAGATGGATGCGATATTGCCGTACCCGGTGCCATGCAGAGCGACAGTGAGAAAATCATCGATTAACCAATGCTGCAGGAACTACGCACTGCCTAGTCACCTCCAGGGGTGAACCTGTAGTTATACCATGTGCCAGTGTTCACTCCCTTAGCTCCTGTGGCAGGGGCCCAAAGACAGCCAGCCCATGTGGAATATAATGCCTGCCTGAGTACTTTCAGCAGAAGAGGGGAGAAAAACTGAGGCTAATTCTTTTTTTTATTTGTTCAAGGCATGTGGGAATTGTTTATTGCTCCCTCCCTAGTTTGTCCCTCGAGAAGGCGGTAGTGAGCTCCCTCAGTGACCCCCACAGTGTGGTTAGGGTGGGAGTTGGAAAAGTGGGGAGAACACCAGAAAAGGAGATTTCCATCGGTCAAGACTGTCTCACAGCGTTTGTCAAAGTTTGGACGGGTTTTTTCCCCCGGGTCACAGATTGTATGATCAGGGTGAAATACAGACCCCGCGTGTGCACTTTTCCTGGTACCCAGACAGGCAGGAGAAGACTCCTGATCTGACCCCCTCAATCAAACACCCCACCCACCCAACAACTCAATCTGAACCCCTGCCCCCAGATCAGACCCCCCCAAACTGACTACCCCCTAATCTGAGGGGCAGCAGTGCTGAAAGTTGAGGAAGGAGTTACTGAGGGAGGTTGCAGACATAAGGACACCACAGTAATGGAGGAACTCGAGGGGACATGCAGTGAACAATCCAAGAGGTGGGTGGGGGGAGCAGGCAGGCTCCCCCTGTGACACATTGAGGTGGGGGGTGGCATTCCTTACCCACAGCCCCATCCTTGGGGGATGGAGCCTCCATCTCTGAAGAGGCCGGTAAACAGCCAGTATAGTTCTTTATCATAGAATCACAGAATTGTTACAGTGCATAAAGAGGCCATTCAGCCCATCGTGCCTGCACTAGTTCTATTCTCGACTGTCAATCTCTTGCCTTTTCCCTATTGTGCCTGCACACCATTTCTTTCTAAATATTCATCCAATGCCCATATTTTAAAAATATTCAGGGAGTGTCCTATGTAAAGCTTACTGATGATTTCCCCAGATATAGTCCAGAATGCTCCCACTCAGAACTATTGCAGCACAAGAAGTATCTTGTACAGGATGGTGATGAGGAGGAATATTTTTCACCCAGAGGGTCTTTGGAACTCTCCCTCAAAAGGCAGTAGGAGCAGACCCCTTGAATATTTTTAAGGTCTAGGTAGTTAGATTCCTGATAAGCAATGGGGGGTGAAAGGTTATCAGGTATAGTGTGCAGAAGACACTGAAAGTCTGCAGAGGGATATAGATAGTCTCAGTGAGTGGGCAAAGGTCTGGCAGATGGAGTACAATGTTGATAAGTGTGAGATCATCCATTTTGGTAGGAATAACAGCAAAATGGACTATGTTTTAAATGGTAAAAAATTGCAGCACGCTGCTGTGCAGAGGGACTTGGGTGTCCTTGTGCATGAATCGCTGAAGGTGGGATTGCAGGTGCAGCAGGTAATTAAAAAGGCAAATGGAATTTTGTCTGCCATTGCTCGAGGGATGGAGTTTAAAAACAGGGAGGCTATGCTGCAGCTGTATAGGGTCCTGGTGAGGCCACACCTGGAGTACTGTGTGCAGTTTTGGTCTCCTTACTTGAGAAGAGATATACTAGCACTGGAGGGGGTGCAGAGGAGATTCACTCGGTTGATTCCAGAGTTGATAGGATTGGATTATGAGGATAGACCGAGTAGACTGGGATTATACTCATTGGAATTCAGAAGAATGAGGGGAGATCTTATAGAAACATATAAGGTTATGAAGGGAATAGATAAGGTGGAGGCAGGGAGGTTGTTTCCGCTAGCAGGTGAAACTAGCACTAGAGGGCATTGCCTCAAAATAAAGGGAAGCAGATGTAGGACTGAGGTCAGAAGGAACTTCTTCACCCAAAGGGTTGTGAATCTGTGGAATTCCCTGCCCAGTGAAGCGGTTGAAGCTACCTCACTGAATGTTTTTAAGGCAAGGCTAGATAAATTTTTGAACAGTAAAGGAATTAAGGGTTATGGTAAGTGGGCGGGTAAGTGGAGCTGAGTCTCAAAGATCAGCCATGATCTTATTAAATGGCGGAGCAGGCTCGAGGGGCCAGATGGCCTACTCCTGCTCCTAGTTCTTATGTTCTTATAGGCAGAAATGTGGACTAATCAGAACGGCCATGATATTATTGACTAGGAGAGGCGGATGAATTTTAATTTGTATGTTTGCATTGAGGGCAGCGATGGTGGCTTTTAAAGCGCGCTGAAAAATCTAAATATTGAATTAAGAAGCTTATTCTTCAGTGCCTGGAATATGCCAAGATGCTGGTGATATCACTAAACTAGCAATCCCAAACTTCAGGGTATGATTCTGGGGCCATGGATTTGAATCTCACCAAGGTAGGTGCTAAAATTTGAATACAATTTTTTTTAGAAAGCCCTCTGAAATCAGAAACCAATCCAATAGTGATAGTGATAGATGTCCTTCCCTGAAAGATATTAATAAACCAGATGGGCTTTTATAACAATTGACAGACACAATCGCTGTATGTGACTCAACAGATGAATGGAGAATAATAGTAACGTCTCCAAGTTTGCAGATACCAAGTTGGGTGGGAAGGTGAACTGTGACGAGGATGCAGAGATCCTTCAGCATGATCTGGACAGGTTGGGTGAGTGGGCAAATCAATGGCAGATGCAGTATAATTTGGATAAATGTGAGGTTATTCACTTTGGAAGCAAAAACAAGAAGGCAGATTACTACCTGAATGGGTGTAAATTGGGAGAGGGGGGTGTGCAGTGGGACCTGGGTGTCCTTGTGTACCAGTTACTGAAGGTAAGCATACAGGTGCAGCAGGCGGTAAAGAAGGTAAATGGTATGTTGGCCTTCATTGTGAGAGGTTTCGAGTACGGGGCAGGGATGTGTTGTTGCAGTTATACAGGGCCTTGGTGAGACTACACCTAGAATATTATGTGCAGTTTTGGTCTCCTTTTCTGAGGAAGGATGCTGTGGCTCTCGAGGGAGTGCAGCGAAAGTTACCAGATTGATTCTGGGGATGGCGGGTCTGATGTATGAGGAGAGATTGACGAGGTTGGGATTGTTTTCACTAGAGTTCAGATGAATGAGGGGGGATATCATAGAGACTTACACAATTCTAACAGGACTGGACAGGGTAGGTGCAGGGAGGATGTTCCCGATGGTGGGTGTGTCCAGAACCAGGGGTCACAGTATGAGGATTCAGAGTAGACTATTTAGGATGGAGATGAGGAGACATTTCTTCACCCAAAGAGTGGTGAGCCTGTGGAATTGATTCCCACAGGAAGTAGTTGATGCCAAAACATTGAATATATTCAAGAGGTGACTAGATATAGCACCTAGGGTGAATGGAATCAATGGTTATGGGGAGAAAGTAGGATTAGGCTATTTAGTTGGACGATGAGCCATGATCATGAAGAATGGCGGAGCAGGCTTGAAGGGCCGAATGGCCTCCTCCTGCTCCTATCTTCTATGTTTCTATGTAACAGTAGGCCATTTGGCCCTGTGAGCCTGCTCCCCCATTCAATAAGATCGTGGGTGATTTGATTTTAACCTCAACTTTACATTCCTGAATTTCTCTGATAATACCTTTGGTCATCAAGAATCAATCTACTGCTGCTTTAAAAATATTTAAAGATTCTGCATCCACTGCCTTTTGAGGAGGGAAATTCCAAAAACTCTGAACCCTCTGAGGGAAAAAAAATGTTTCTGAGTCTCTGATTTAAATGAGTGCCCCTTTTTTTAAACTATAACCCCTGGTTCTTAATTCCAGACCCACAGTAATGTGATTGATTTATAACTGCCAAATGGCCACTTAAGAATTGAATAGAAACACTGCCCCAGCCTTTGGCCTCGGGGAGGTGATGGCCTAGTGGTATTTTCGCTGGACTGTTAATCCAGAGACCAGGAGATGTTCTGGGGACTTGGGCTGAAATCCCGCCACCGCAGATGGTGGAATTTGAATTCAATAAATATGTGGAATTAAAGGTCAAATGATGACCATGAATCCATTGCCGATTGTTGGGAAAAACCCATCCTGTTCACTGATGTCCTTTAAGGAAGGAAACTGCCATCCTTACCTGGTCTGGCCTACATGTGACTCCAGACCCACAGCAATGTGGTTGACTCATAACCTCATCCTCTGAATGAATAAAGAAAAAAAAACTAAACCCCTACATTCCATGATCAAATAATAAAAAGAATATCTTGCAAAACGCTTGAGTAGACAAACCTCAGCCCTTTAAATCCTGGCTGCTGAGTCTGGAATCATTTCCCTGTCTGTCTGTCTACATTTGGTTAAAGCACCTTAGGGTTGCCTGAAGCCTTCAGGATGAGGTTTGATGTTGATGGATGCCACAGGGCAGTGTTGCTGTCCTGCAGCCTGAAACTTGGCGATTTCTAGAAGCAACAGAGATGATAAGCCCAAGGTTCCTTGCAGGTGCAGGTTCACTGTTGTGTCATCATGTTTTTGCTGTGAAGCAGTTTGGAAGATTATTAGTTCTGCCAAGGAGGAGTAACATTTCTGCTCTCATTTAGCATTGTATGGCCTTTGGGCAATTGACTCATCGCATTGGCAAAGGTCTAAACCGTTAGCTGTTTCTCAGGGGCAGGGAAGTCCTGGCATTGATCACACGACAACTCATTTGTTACGACATTGGTAAAAAAGATTTTGTTTTTCATAGACTCGATCTTGGTTGGCAGGGTTCGGGGATTTCTTCTCACATTTGTAGCACATCTTATAATTTCACATTTCTCAATTCAAATGACGTTAGTTCATTTTTAGCAACCTCGCCCCAATTTGCTTTCCTTCTTGCGTTATGCAAAGATTCAACATTTTTTGCTCATTATATGACATTGAACAATTAGGGAATGCATATACTCTATGTTTTACGTTTTTACACAGCATGTTTTACATTCTGCTCCATCAGTGAGGTTCTGTCTGCATAGTTAACATGTTGTGATTCCTGGTTTTAGTGTGTTACAGGCTACTGTAAGTGTATTGCAGATGTGTTAGAAACTCCAGTGTTAGAGTGTTAATTTTTAAAAATTATTTATTTGATGTGGATATCACTGGCTGGGCCCAGCATTTATTGCCCATCCCTAGTTGCCCTTGAGAAGGTGGTGGTGGGCTGCCTTCTTGAACCAACTGCAATCCATTATATGTAGTGTTAGCGCGATGAGGTCTATCCTTTTGGTTTATTAAAGTCTACAGATAACATGCTTAAGGCCCAGTGTCCTGGGACTAGCTTCTTGGGGATGAGTTGCCTCTCACAGTTTGAGAGCAACCTGGAACTTTTTTCTCTCTGGCTTTGCAGTTTGAGTCAGAACTCCTTTTAAGGTTCAAGTTCATTATTTTCTAATCTTTAGGAGTATTTAACAGTATGGACGGATCCAGATCTAGTTGAATCGAGGTGTAGTGGAGATGTTAGTACCTGGGAGGGTGTGCGCAAGTGGCCAGTTTATTGTGCAGGTAACCTTTAAGTACTTCACCCACCCAGTGCACCATCTCAGCCTTGTTCATTGGTTCAGTAATGGGCACGTTCACTGGGTGTTTGTGAGACATGAAGGTGGTGGGCATGGCACCAGTAAGTTGGAGACCCTCACTGTCAGCCATGACCTTGGATGGTTTGGGATGTCTTTAGAAGAGAAGAAACAGCGAGCTGACTGTGTACAGGCCTTGGAGAAACGGTTAGGGGAAGGGGTCGGTGAATGGAGGACCTGCTCCGTTCCCTCTGCCAAGAAGGCAGCTGAGACTGCCCACAGGGTGGGGCAGCACTGAGCAAGAGTTGATTACCATCAGCACAAACCATCTTCTTACGGAGAGCAGACTGCCATGAGGGGGTGTTGGGGGGGCATTGCTGTGGCATGAATGGTGGTGGGAGTAATGGATCGGTGCCATGGAAGAGCTGCCCTCAAAGTGGAACAAGAAATACATAGAAACCAGTGGAAGGCTGATACTTTGAAAGTTGATGCAGCAAATAAAAGTTGGTAAAAGCACCCAAAGAGATTGTTGGAAAGTGCATTGATAGAAAACTGACAATGGTTGCAGGTGAGAGAGGGCTCAGTGTTTGACTGCCCAAACTATTCCTCAATTAGTGGAAACGGTAATCAGTATCAAACAGTGGAGGGAAATTTGATGACAGTTTAAATTTAAATCTGTTCCTTTTTCAAATTCCTTTTCCAGCATTACTCATAGCCGATCTATCACAGAGCAAAGGAATTTGTGCAGAAAATGTTTTTGTCATTACAGTTAGCAATTCCAGCCAAAGTTTTCCACACCCTCTTTGTTGTTAATGAAGTGAGAACATTGCAGGACATGTGAGGTCCTGTAAAACCCAAACCTTCCCTCTGGTACAGAACACGCTCTGGAATAAATACATTACAGACAGACCTCACTTTATTAAAATGTTTGGTCAGTGGGCACATATGGAATAGTTATGTCGAGTTTCGTGATCCCTGTAGTAAACGGATTTTGTAAATAAATTATGTGTTGTGCTTAATGAGCTTTTAGTATCAATGTACTCATTCTCAGAATCTTCAATTCTAATTTGATGACTGCTTTAATCCTTGCGGCTTTTGGGGCTTCATGTCTCTGAGTCATGGTCACAGTTCTGCTCCCACATAGAGCCAGCAAACAGCAATCGGTATTTCTATAGCACCGGCAATGTCATAAAGTGCTTCACCAGAGTGTTCTCAAATAAACCTTGACACTGAGCCACATCAGCAGATAGCAGGAAAGATGGCCAAAATCTGATGCTTTGCCATGTGTATTAAAGGATGAATGAAATGTAGAGAGATAGGGGCATCTGGACAGTTGAAGGAATAATCGCCAATGTTGGACATTTAGAATTGAGCACGCACAAGATTCTGGAATTGGAGGGGAGCAGTGATGTCGCAGGGTCATAGGGCAGGAGGACAACTACATACCTAACAGTGTGATTGGCTCCAGTTGAGTAAAGCCCAGCTCTGTAATTACTCTAAGATCTGCTCACAGCTGTCCAAATTGCAGTGGCACTTCAGAGAAGAGTTTCAGAATATCAACAGAACCACCAGTGCAGCCAACCTATCCCACTTGGGAAAGGGGTGCACATAACTTTGTAAAGTTCCCAGGCATCCTGGTTGACTGCTTATGTGTTTCCCAACACAGACTGTAGTTACACTGTCATTGTGTGAGTTTGCACAGAGCAAAGTCACATCTTGGAGGCTGACTCACGCCACACGGTAAAAGTCTCCAGCTGTGCAGCTTCACCCTTCAGCGTCAGAATTTATGCTATGTGTTTTACTGACCCTTTTCTGTGCCACTCTGAGTGTGCCTTCTTGGGGTCCGATAGCCAACATGAGGTGGTCACATCTCCCCATTGTTGTACTAAACCCCCAGGAAACGTCTGCCAGGAGCACTGTTAGGAGCTGGATTTGAGCAGCTCCCTGGGGAGGCACTGGGAGATGGGGGTGGTGGTGCCAGTGGTGGGAAAGTGGGATGGGTGAGGGGCACTTGTCCTGCCCGGATATTGTTCCAGTCACGTCAGCGACAGATTAATGCCCTTTCTGCTGCCACCGGTGATGTTTTCCCAGCAATCGGGTGGATAGACTGCCTGGGGAATCCTGGGAGAATGGGAGGGGGCGGGGGATTCACTCTGTGACCCAGGGACAGGCTAAACATGGCAATAGCCACTCCCCCCAGCCCCATCCCACTGCCATCCGTATGACTGAAAGTGACATTCCTGGCTTCCACAAAGACCAGAGGAGGAATGTCCTTTCTGTCCTTGACCTACATTCAGCCCGTTGAGGGTGAGTGAAATCTGTTTCTTGTGGACCACCCTCGGATGAAAGATATTCAATGTAATTGTTTTTCTTCACTGAACTAGTTTTGTTCCACCTGAAAATTATTGAGTTTAAAATAAGCAATGGGAACTCTGACTTGATAATCCCCCAGATTGATTGGGGTGGAAAGTTTTGCTGTAAACGTTGGAGCTGTGTTTCTAAAGGTTGTGTAACTTTCTACTGAGTGTCACCATTACTTGGCAATGTCATAGCAATCATCATAATCATCTTAAAAGCCATGACAGCAAAGAAAACTGTTTGGCCCATCTTCTCCCTGCTGGTTAATGAGAGGCAACTCAGACATCGCCCACCTTCTAGCAGTAGACATCAATTCTCAAAGATTACTGTCACTTTGTTGTATGTGTTTAGATTGTAGCCATCTGGTCCTTTATGAGAAAATTGTCTGACTTTGTTCAAGTTTCCAAAGTATGATTTGGTTTTAGCTCCGTCCTAGCCATTCCTACACATTTCATAATCCAAAGAACAGAGACTAAAGGGAACCCAAATTGTGTGTGTCTGTCTGTGTGTGCGTGTGCATTTGTGTCTGTGTGTGTGCATGTGTGTCTGCGCATGTGTGTGTATATCTCTGCAGTTGTGTGTGTATGAGAGCACAAGCTTGTCATCACCAATTTACTGCACTGAGAACACATTGCGATAGCAAGTTGCTGCTAACCTGATTTTGTCATCACAGCAAGTAAAGTCAAATAGTAGAAAGAGCTTTTGTTATCAACTGTGGAGCGTGGTTCCTGATTCACTGTAAGACAAGTTGAGCCTTTGCATTGTTTGCTGGGCGGTGTATTTGCAAACTAGTTAGAAAGCGTAGGATGGTTCACATCAGACAAGCCCCAGGATGACTGCATGATACATCAGTTACATGTCAGCGCTCAGTTTATAAAACTGGGCAGATCACCGGAAACTGCAAACATCTGGTAGCTGTGTAATTGGGAAAGTTGTATTCTGCCAAGAAAATTGTTCACAGGACCACCGTCTCCAACATGAAACTATCTCATTTATTTACAAGTTCCCGATGTTCTGATGTAAATCTGAATTCAATATTACATTTTGGTCGCAAGAAATAACTGAGAGCATTTCTGATTCTCCTGTCTCTCCAAAGACACATTAAGATGAAAGCAGTGCCCCTGTAAATGAGAGGCTGTTCACCCAGAACACCACAAAGCTTTATCCGAATAAGGGAAATAGTGTTTCTGATTCCCAGGTCCTGGGCTCTGACTGTTGGAATGTTTTCGGTTTAATTACAACCATGCTTCTTTCATGTGATGTGTGTTGTTAATGATTCACTTTCAAAATATAACAACATTGTGAAAGGGGTAGAGGGAGTGACTGCAATAAAGTTCCAAAACTTCAGAAAAAGCATATTGAACCTTGGTGAGGAGATGCAATGAACCTAGAATTTTACCAAAAAAAACTCTGTATCTCTCCCACTGAGTGACCTTTCAGTGTAGCCTCACTCCTGGAGCCACAGAGAAGTTACTCAGATCCAGATTGTGGGTCCACGCATTCTCCTGGAATCACTGTCTCGTTGAGAACAGTGAACAATAATAATCTCCCGAGATGGCCGAGAATAAATTCTGTATAAATTTGCTGAGCTGTGATATCAACTGGACATGACTTTACAGCATGGTAACATCTGAATGTATAAAGGAGAGTCATACTCATTTCTAGCTGTGTTTTCTGGTCAGAAATTGTATTTCGTTCTGAAGAAGGATCACTGAACTCCAAATGTTAACTCTGTTTTCATGTCCACAGATGCTGCCAGACCCTGCTGAGTTTCTCCAGCAATTTTTGCTGTTTGTTTCAACATCCAGAGTTCTTTGATGTATTTTCTCGTGTTTAGTTAGTTCAGTGCAGTGAGTGTTTCCAAAGGTAACATCGCTCAGTTCCCTGCTGCTTATAAAATGTGTGATATAGTTATGTGTGGGTTACATAATGTGCGGTTCATTGTAAACACAGCTCTGTGAAAACATAGCGCAATAAACGACAAATAACGCAAATTGTCAGAATTCCATAAATTCCAATTACTTAATTTTCCCACAAATATTTAATGTAACCAGCTTAACATTCTGTACTTTATGGCAACGTGACATGTTTCTTATTTTTAGTCAGAAGTCACACGACACCAGGTTATAGTCCAACAGGTTTATTTGAAAATGCAAGCTCTCAGAGCACAGCCCATTTGTCAGGTACGAGACGAAGGGACAGCGCTCCAAAAGCTTGTGTTTTCAAATAAACCTGTTGGACTATAACCTGGTGTCGTGTGATTTCTGACTATTTCCACTCCAGTCCAACACTGGCATCTCCACATCTTATTTTTAGAGGCAATTACAAGTGAAGTGGTGATTTTGGACTGTACTACAGCTTTGTTACTGTTTATGATTGTCCCATTCCTGCCTACTTCTCCTGCACTGTGCTGCCTCAGTTCTACACCCACCAACACCACCCTCTGTTTGAGGGTGATATCTTTATTTCTGAACAATTGCCTACTTGTGCCTCATGTTTTAAATATGAAAGGTCTTGAACCATGCCAACTTGAAAATATTTGGCTGTCCTTTCACTGTCACTGGGTCAAAATCCTGGAATTGCCTTCCCAAGGGCATTGTGGGTCTACCTACAGCACATGGACTGCAGTGGTTCAAGAAGGCAGCTCACCACCACCTTCTCAAGGGGCAACTAGGGACGGGCAATAAATGCTGGACCAGCCAGTGACTCTGAGATTCCATGAATAAACTTCAAAAACTCTTCCTGTGGTTCACTTGTGTGTTTTGTTCCAAATGAGATGAGTGAATTCCTTGTGACAGGCCAGAGCTCTTGGAGGTATAAACATGGTGTGATGCACTGGGAACTGAAATGAGTTCTGTCCTGTGGAAAAAAAGAATTCCAAATTTTCCATTTGTTGTCATTTTTGTCCAAAGTGGAGACAGATGTCTTTGAGGTTCCTGCCTGTGTGATTGGAGGTGAGTACACAGACATGTGCCTGGGGAGAAGCTGATTCCCACAGAATCAATTAGGCTGTTTTCTGAGCAGAGAATACTGTACATTTTCAGACAGATGTAGCTCTTCATTTTTACTTCCTTTTCACCCTTTGTTCTGTTCGTCACTCCCTTTCACAGACCCATTCACTTCGAAGCCAAATGTTGGGCAGCTTAACGTCCCAGTAGATGCACTGGGATGACCAGGGTTTGTGTGTGTTGCATTTGTCCCAGGTTCTCAATGGAGGAAGCTGTGAGGGTCTGGTCGTTCAGTTGTCTTGATGATTTAGAGTGTGACACCAGCAGTTTTGGTTCAGGCCCCAGAATGGTTGTGGTAGTTCATGGAAACTCTGTCTCTTCACCTTGCTCCATCCTTGTTGTGGACTCCTCAAGCTAAATAACCAATTGTCTCTCTCAGACATAAGCTGCAGGAGGAGGCCATTCAGCCCTTTCTATCTGCTTTGCCACTCAGTGATATCATGGCTGATCTTCTACTTCAAAACCATTTTCCTTCATTATCCCCGTAATCCTTAATGTTTTTAATCTGCAGAAATATGCTGATCTCAATGACTCAATGACTGAGCCTCTGGGGCTGAGTTTTCCAGAGATTCACCTCCCTTTGTGTGACGAAATTCCTCCTCATCTCAGCTGTAAATGGCTCACCTCTTGCTCAGAGTCTCCTGGTTCTAGACCCACAACGGGGAATACATCCTTCCTGCATCTACCTGGAGGAGCCTTGTAAGAATTTTATATGAGAGATGTCAATCATCCCGAACTGACTATGGCTAATTACTTTACCTGTATCAAGCACAGCTCAGAACCCCAAAGCATGGCCAACATTTTTAACTTGTAATTCCAAAATGTGTTCATCCAACCACCTCTTGAATTTCCTTTTAATCTTCTGCCCATACGATGTGATGTTTGATTCAGAATAATATGTTTCTCAATAAAGTACACAATACTCATTCAGCCGTACTCTATTTGGATCCAGTGGCAATGTGTACAGGAGATTGAAGAATTTCTCAGTGCCGTTGTACAATGTGTTTCCTTATAAAGGTGTTTCTGGTAGAGTTGTACATAATTGTAGCCCAAGGATGGAGTTTATTGAGGCCCCAGTGCTGAGGCACATATGGTTTCGAGTACGGGAGTTGTCATTCCTTCTGTAGAGATGGAGCATAATTTCTCTGAGGTTTCTGTTCCGTCTGTATAGAAACATTCGCTGCCCCTAGAAAGGAAATAGTGTTTTCCAATAGGTCCCACCAGTCAAAGAGCCTGAAAAAAACCTCATCGTGGTGAATAATAAACAATAAACTTTCAGTTTAATGTTGGTTGACATCAGGTTAAATGAGGTGAAAAGACAAAAGTGCAGTAAAATTTCTAGGAAGGGGTTTATCAAGAAATGTTTGACAGCCAGAGTTCTCTTTGAAGTCCTGATTCTCGCCAGAGTTGTAACGAGGAACAGATTGTGGCTGTCATTAGTGCCTTAAACTCTAATCTTAACAATCTTTATAAACAACTTCTTTCCAATGGTTTACTCTGCTGAAGGAGTCAGTGGCCTAGTGGTAATATCACTAGCCTAGTAACTCAGGTTAATGCCCCGAGAACACCGGCTTAAAACGCACCATGGCAGATGGTGAATTTTTAAAACATCTGGAGTTAAAAAGCTAGCTTAATGTGTAATTGCTGGGTTCATTAATGGCATTTAGGGAAGGAATCCTACCATTCTTACCTGGTCTGGTCTGTAGCAGTGTGGCTAACTCTTAACAGTTAGCAATGGGCAATAAATGCTGTCCCCACCAGTGATGTCCACATCCTGTGATCAAAATCACAATGACTGACACCAGGCTGCCAAGCTGGCAAATCCCTTTTCATACGCTCCACAGTGAAATAACTGCTGCATTATCTATTGAGGTTCTTGCAATGTTAACATTCATTTCAAGAAGGCTAGAATGTAAGAGCAGAGATGTACTGCTCAGTATGTATGAGGCTGTGGTCAGACTGCATTTGGAGTATTGTGAGCAGCTTTGAGCCCTGTATCTAAGGAAGGATGTGCTGGCGTTGGAGGGGGTCCAGAGGAGGTTCGCAGAGTTTTAGAGATCTGCAGCGCAGATAGAGTCCCTTTGGCCCATTGAGTCTGTGGTTAGGGTTCAGAATGCAGGGTCTGATGAGTTGACACTACTCCCTGTGCAGGGACCCAAGGTTAAGGAGCACCTCAATTTTATATTCCTCACCGTTGTTTTCAAATCTTTCCAAATCTTCTGTCCTCCTAACTCTTAACCTGCTCCATCCTCTAACAGCCTTCCAAGATCCTTCCATTTTGGCTTCCTGAACATCCCTGATTTCCATCAATGGACTATTATGCTTCCAGCTCCAGGATGCCCCTCCCTAAACCTTGCTGCTTCTTTGCCTCTGTCTCCCCTCCGTTAAGACACTTCTTAAAGTTTACCTGATTAACCGACTTTTAGTCGTCTGACCCAATGTGGCTCAGGGTCAGATTTTGTTTGGTGGCTCTGTTCCAAGAGTTGGATCATTTCACTGCATTGCAAGGTGTTACAGAAATACAAGTTGTTGCTGTTATTCTGTAGCAGCCAATCACTGCAAGTTAAATAAGTAGTTGAAGAAGAAATATTTCCAAGATTTGAGGAGAGAGTTGGGGGGAGGTAAGGCACTAACTGCTTTGCTGTTTGAAAGAGCTTAACCAGATTCGATCATCCGAATAGCCTCCTGCTGTTTCCACTTTCTCTGATTTATGTGTAGAAACCCTACAGTGGGGAAACAAGCCATTCAGCCCATCAAGTCCACATGTGATTCTATTCTGTTGAATGTGTAGACGTGGCCTCAGTCCACATTGTTGTGATTTGATTTTTTTGCGAGTTTGTGTGACTAGTGTTGGAGATGGAGCTACGAGGCCAGCTGTTGGAATGCCCTTCCCAAGCTGTTGCCCACAAGGAATGAAAATCTTGTAGAATATCAGGTGTTAAGACAAACAACAGCATAATAAAACAAGGAGCTGCGGAAATTGCTGGAGAAACTCAGCAGGTTTGGCAGCATCTGTAGGGAGAGAAAGCAGAATTAATGTTTCGGGTCCAGTGACCCTTCCTCAGAAGAGTTTTAGTGACAGGTCTCTGGACTCAAAATGTTAATTCTGTTTCTCTCCCCACAGATGCTGCCAGACCTGATGAGTTTCTCCAGCAATTTCTGTATTTTACTTCAGATCTTCAGTATCCACAGTTCTTGGGTTTATTATTGGGTCATCGCTTGCCTTGATTAGCTGATTGAAAGGTGTGTACCTTTCCCGTACATACGTGGCACCATTGATGTTAACTTAGAATAAGATAAAAGAAAAGCTAACTTAAGAGAGTCCCATGTTTCTTTCCCCTGCTGCAGTTCCGCTCCGGGCTTTCCAGCCCTCACCATGCCCCATGCCAGAGTCCTACTCTGGGCATTCCAGCCCTCACCATGCCTCTGCCAAAGTCCCACTGTTTAGACTTCCTCAAGTGCATTACCTCACATCTCTCTAAGGTCGACCACCTTACCCATCATGCCAACATCACTGTTCAGTAAGATCTTTGACTGATCTTGGTTCCCCTGATAGACCAAACATTGACCTATCGTAGCTTTAAACGGTCTCCACAATGGAATATCCACCACTTTTAGGGCTAAAAAATTCCACAGATTCACAATCCTGTGGGTGATACAATTTCTCAACTTAGTCCAAAAAGAAATATGCTGGAAAATACATGGCAGACTTGCCAGAATCTGAAATTCCAGAAGTGCTATCACATTGAATTTCCAGATCAATGGAACAGAAATTGGTTGAGGCCAAAACATTGTGTTTTCAAGAAGGAGGTAGATACAGCTCTTGTGAATAAGGGATGTTGGGGGAGATAGGATTAGGGTCTTGTTCTCGATGATCAGCCATTGGCTCGAGGGGCCGAATGGCCTATACTCCTGCTCCTATCTTCTATGTTTCTAGGTTACAGACTTGTTTCTGGTAACTTTCTGGACAGTTTTGGTAGAACAGAGTCAACCTCCTCCCTACGTGTTTAATTACAGTGTTTAATGCTTTGAAACATTTCTGGTGAAATGCGCAAAATCTCACAATCACTGGATTTTGTTCCCAGTCCTGTATGGTAGAGCTGGAAGCACTGAATGCATGGAAGCCTAAGCCATACGTTAATGAAAGATCTTTACATTAATAATGTTGGTCAAAGCACATTGTTCATTAAAATGATTATTTTAGAGTGGTCGTCATAATCAGAACCATTAAAGCACTCTAACTCACTCTGAAATATTGATTATTCTCTAAATAAAATCCTACCTCTTATCTATTAATCCACATAAATCAGCATGCAAGCCACACATTGCCACTTATTTCACATCTTCTAAATTGTAAGACAGGTTGATGGAATATTTATTTCATTTACTCTAAATGTTGGGCAGTATTTTCTACATTAATTGGGTTTTCATTAGTGGATATTGCTTAAGCTGGTCAACGGTGAGCAGAGGAGTAATTTGGAATGCAGACAGTCCCTGGCTTGCAAACAGGTTCTGTTTTTGAGTCAAATAAAAACCGAAAGAACTGCGGATGCTGTAAATCAGGAACAAAAACAGAAGTTGCTGGAAAAGCTCAGCAGGTCTGGCAGCATCTGTGAAGGAAACAACAGAGTTAACGTTTTGGGTCCGGTGACCCCTTCCTCAGAACCAAAGGAAGGTTCAATCTATTTTACAAAACAAATGTTCGTAAGTACAGGAAATGTTCATATACCGGATCTTCAAAATTACACCCCTGTATAGGACTGTGCTCATAAATTAGACGTTTGTAAATTGGGGACCACCTTGTATCGGAGTTCTTTTAAACATGAACCTGCTCCAAGAAGAGGAGTTTCTCTTTACAGATATAATCCCGACATTGTCAGAGCTCATTGTGTTTTGAATCTCATGGCGTGCTGTTTACATTGCACTTCTGAATTGAATTGAATTGAATTAGCATTACTCACATGAGTACAGTAAAAAGTTTATAGTCACACCACATTACTGCGGCAGCTTAGGTACAAACGTAGCTAGATACAGACACTCAGTATCAAATTCTTAGGAGACAAAAAAATGAAATAAGTAGCCCAGCATTATGGGTCATAGCCATAAATTAGAAAAATAAAGAAGTAAAAAGTTCATAATATCAGTTCACGCCAGCACTGAGCCTCAAGGGAGACCTCCACCATCACTGCCTCCTACGTCAGACCCACCAACATAGGAATTACCCCATTTTAGGTGCCATCTCTTTGCCGCTGGGCCCACTTCATTGGCACCACTGAACCCACACGCACCCTGCAACCATGAATCCCTGGCACCACCACCAGGCCAGGCCGGAGCTGGCCCACGAGTCCCGATTGGCCAATGCCACAGGCCCCGTTCACCGGTAGACTGACCGCGCTGCCAGTGGCTCAGGCCCCGATCACCGGGAGACTGACCGCGCTGCCAGTGCCATAGGCCCTGATCACCGGGAGACTGACCGTGCTGCCATTGGCTCAGGCCACGGTCACTAGGAGACTGACCGCGCTGCCAGTGCCACAGGCCCTGATCACCGGGAGACTGACCGTGCTGCCATTGGCTCAGGCCCCGATCACCAGGAGACTGACCGCACTGCCAGTGCCACAGGCCCCGATCACCGAGCGACTGACCGCGCTGCCAGTGCCACAGGCCCCGATCACCGGGGCACTGACCGCGCTGCCAATGGCTCAGCCTCCGATCACCAGGAGACTGACCGCGCTGCCAATGGCACAGGCCCCAATCACCGGGAGACTGACCGCGCTGCCAGTGCCACAGGCCCCGTTCACCAGGGGACTGATTGCGCTGCCAAGGGCTCAGGCCATGATCACCAGGACACTGACCGCGCTGCCAGTGCCACAGGCCCCGTTCACCGGGGCACTGACGGCGCTGCCAATGGCTCAGGCCCCGAATGCTGGGGTGGGGTGGTGTGGGTGGGGTGACCTTGCTGCCAGCACCTCCTAACAGCCCCGAGAAGCCACAGCCGCGTTCCGCCTGTGGCCTGCTCTCACTGCCACAACGGTGCAGCTAACCAACCTGCCACATGAAAAGAAGGAAAAAAGACCAAAAGAGAAGGAGAATAAAGCAAAAGAAAAGAGCAGAAGCATAAGAAAGACAAAGAAGGAAAGCAGATGGGGGCAGATGTGTCCTGGGCAGGAGCCCACATGCAGCCTGGTTACTCCACAGCCATCTTGCATCTCTGTGTCTAACTTCAAGCTTATTCCATAAGACCATAAGATATAGGAGCAGAATGAGGACATTTGGCCCATTAATCTGCTCCACCATTTGGTTAAAGCTGATATGTTTCTTCACTTCATTCTCCTGCCTTCTCCCCACTCAAGAACCTATCTCTCTCTGTCTTCAATACACTCAATGACTTGGCCTCCACAGCCCTCTGTAGTAGTGAGTTCCACAGATTCACCACCCTCTGGCTGAAGAAATTCCTCCTCATCTCAGTTCTATCGTCCTTTCACTCTGAGGCTGTGCCCTCCAGTTCTAGCCTTTCCTACTAGTGGAAGCGTCTTCTCTGCATCCAGTCTATCCAGGCCTCTCAGTATTCTGCAAGTTTCAATCACATCCCTCCTCATCATTCTAAACTCCATCGAGTATAGACCCAGAGTCCTCAACCACTCCTCAAATGACAAGCCCTTCATCCCCAGGTTCATTCCTGTAAAACCTCCTCTGCACCCCCTCCAAGGCCAGCACATCCTTGCTTAGGTACAGGGACCAAAACTGCTCCCAATATTCCAAATGCCGTCTGACCAGAGCCTTATACAGCCACAGCAGTACATCTCTGATCTTGTATTCTAGCCCTCTTGAAATGGATGCTAACATTGCTTTTGCCTTCCTAAGTGCCACTGAACTTGCAAGTTAACCTTAAGACAGTCCTGAATGGGGATTCAAGGTTCCTTTCTGTTTCAGACTTTCAAAGCCTTTCCCCATTTAGAAAATAGTCTATGCTTCTATTTTAAAAACTATCAAAGTGCACAACCTCACACTTTCCCACATTGCGTTCCATCTGCCACATCCTTACCCATTCTCTTAGCCTGTCCAATCCTTTTACAGCGTCCCTGCTTCCTCAACACTACCTGTCCCTCCACCTATCATGGTGTCATCTGCAAACTTAACAACAGTGCCCTCAGTTTCACCATCCACTTTGTTAACGTATAATGTGAATGGTTGTGGTCCCAACACTAACCCCTGTAGAACTCCACTCGTCATTGGCTGCCATCCCGAAAAAGACCCCTTTATCCACACTCTCTGCCTTCTGCCAGTCAGCCAATCCTCTGTCTATGCCACTACCTTGCTGCAAATACAGTGGTCTCTTACCTCATTTAGCAGCCTGCTGTGCGGCACTTTGTCAAAGGCCTTCTGGAAATTCAAATAGAACACATCCACTGGCTCTCCTTTGTCTGCATTGCTCATTATGTCGAAGAGTTCTAACAGATTTTTCAGGCTTGATTTCCCCTTGATGAACCTGTGCTGACTCTGTCCTATTTTACCATGCGCTTCCCAAGTACTGCACAATCTCATCCTTAATAATCGACTCTAAAATCCTACCAATGACCAAGGTCAGGCTAGCCGGCCTATAGTTTCCTGTTCTCTGGAACCCTCCCTGACTCCAGTGGTTCCTGAAAGATCACCACCAATGCCTCCACAATCTTCTCAGCCATCTCCTTTAGAGCCCTGGGCTATAGTCCATCTGGTCCAGGTTGTTTATCCACTTTCAGTTCCCCAGCACCTTCACCTCATCGGTGACCACTCATCTCTGCCCCCTGACTCTCTTGAAGTTCTGGTATGCTGCTGGTCTCTTCCACCGTAAAAACTGATGTGAAGTACCCATTCAGTTCCTCCGCCATTTCTTTGATCCCATTATGACTTTTCCAGCCTCATTTTCTTTTGGTCCAATGTCCACTTTTGCCTCTTTCGTACCTTTTAGTTGTCTAAAGAAAAACTCAAGCAATCTACTTTAATATTACTAGCTAGCTTACATTCATAATTTGTCTTCTCTCCCACCCTTGTTGCATTTCTTAGTTATCCTTTGCTGGTTTTTAAAGACTTCCCAGTCCTCTGGATTCACACTAATCTTCACATTGTAAACCTTCTCTTTTGCCTTTATGCTGCCCCTGAATTCCCTTGTCAGCCATGGTTGCCTCATCCTTCCCTTTGTCTACTTTGTTTTCCTTGGGATGAATTTCTGCTGTGCCTCCTGAATTTCCCCCAGAAACCCCTGCCATTGCTTCTCCATCGTCTTTCCTGCTAGTCTCCCCTTCCAGTCAATTTTGGCCAGCTCCTCCCTCATGTCTCTGTGGTTACCTTTACTCAATTGTAATACTGCTTCATCTGATTCCAGTTTCTCCCTCTCAAACTGCAGAGTTACAAGAACGCAACTATCATGTTATAGGAGAACTACCTGTATTTGTCACCTTGGTTAGACCCTCGGCATGTGACTCTTATACCTATTGTGTTATTCCAGCTATTTGGTTTGTCTCCAGCACCACCTTATTTTTAATTTTTTGTATTTATCTCTCTGCCTCATTGAATCGGATCATAGGTCATCACTTTGCTTGTTAATCAGTATGTCGACACTTCACTCGCACCATTTGTATGATCCTTTGATCTCTCTGCCTTTAAATTCTGTGCCTGTGTGCTCCTCTTCACTTCATCTGATGAAGGAGCAGCGCTTCAAAAGCTTATGCTTTCAAATAAACCTGTTGGACTACAATCTGGTGTCACGTGTCTTCTGACCTTGTCCTCCCGAGTCCAACACTGGCATCTCCACATCATGATTATTGCAATAGCGCCTTTCTTATAGGCCTTTTCTATTTCCTGATTTATTTTCTTCCCCACATTCTGACTACTGCTCAGAGGTCTGAACATAATTCCCATTAGCATGTTTTTCCCTTTGCAGTTCCTCAACTGTACAGAATCTACAGCTTCCAACTCCATATTGTTTCTTACAATTGATTTAATTTCATTCTTACGAACAAGGCAACCCCATTCCTCCGCCCATGTGCCTGTCCGTTCACTAGGATGTGTATCCTTGGATATTTGGCTCCTAGCCCTGATTCCCCTTGCAGCCATGTCTCTGTGATCCCCACAACATCGTACCTGCCAATTTCAATCTGCGTTAGAAGCTCATTTACTTTGTTTCGTTTACTGTGTGCATTTAAGTACAACACTCTCAGTCCTGTGTTGACTGTCCCCCTTCTCATAGCAGTCCCCTTAGCTGCTGTGCCTGAAGTTAGATACCTTATCCTTTCCAAACTCTTGTTCTAGAAACTTTAATCACCTCTGCTGAGCTTTCCCCCCTTTAACTTGTTCTGTTATTTTCCATGCAACTGAACCCAGCACCCCACTGTTTAGTTTAAAGTCCTACCCACACACCCTAGTTATGCAATTCACCGGCACTCTGGTCCCAGCATCATTCAGGAAGTCCCCTGAATCAGAACAGCCCCTTCCTTCCCCAGTCCTGGTCCTAATGCCCCATGAATTCGAACCCTTTTCTGTCAAACCAGTCTTTGAGCCGCGCATTTGTCTCTTTAATCTTGTTGACTCTGTGCCCTGTGGCTCAGGTAGTGATCCGGAGATTATGACTTTTTTGGTTCTGTTTTTCAGTTTAGCCACTAACTGCTCATAATCCCACAGCAGAACCTCTTTGTTCTTTCTACCTATATTGTTGGCACCTGTGTGGACCACAACAACTGGATCTTTCCACTCCCACTGCAAGTTCCTCTGCAGCCCAGATGAGATATTCCTGAACCTGGGCACCAGTCTGGCAACATGGCCTTTGGGACTGTCGATCCTGGCCACAGAGAACACATTCGATTCCCCTGACTATAGTATCCCCAATACGACTACACTTTTCTTCCCCCCACCAACTTGAATGGCTCCTTGTATCACACTGCTGTATTCAGTTTGCGCATCATCCCCACCGTCTCCACTATTGTCCACACATAATTTACACAAGATTTCAAACCTGCAACCAAATCAGCACTTGAATCCTGGACCCTCAGATTAAAAGCCGGATGCCCTACAGACTCAGCTATCCAGGCTCATCTGGACTTTTTCCAGTCCGTATGGCAATAATACTGGATTGACCTCTCCTTTTATTCTTTCACAGGATGAGGGTATCAATGGCTAGGCAGTATTTATTGCCCATCCTGAATTGCCCAGAAGGCATTTAAGAGCCAACACATTGCTGTGGTTCTGGAGTCACGTGTAGGCCAGTCCAGGTAAGGACGGCAGAGTCCTTCCCTAGGGATGTGAGTGAACCAGAAGGGAATTTCCAACAATCGACAGTGGATTCATGGTCATCATTAAGTTCTTAATTCCTAATTTTTTAAAATTGAAATCAAATTCCACCATCTGCTGTAGCAGGATTTGAGCCCACGTCCCCAGACTGTTATCTGGGTCTCTGGATTAATAATCCAGCAACAATACCACTAGGCCATTGCCTGTCCAAGTACTGCTGCTGTGTCGGAGGTGAGAACACAAACAATAATGCACATTCCTACGGGTCTAAAAACATTGAGGCCAAGAGGCGGGAGTATGTGTAGACTAAAGTACAGTGCACTGTCATCGATCCTCCTCCATCTCTGTGCTACTGCATTCTTTCAAACAATAATTATGTTCCTAATAAACGCACACATTTCATTAGAGGCATCTTATTAATCAAAACTACTCTGCAAATCCACTTAAAATTTTAATCTGTTTTGATTTGTCCTCGAAATATGAAAGAGTGTCTCATGTACTAAAATAATTTTACATCTGTGTCATTTAATTTGATCTCAGTGTGATTTATGCAATCGCTAAATGGGACCGCAAATAGTGAATGTTGTTTGGAATAAACTGAGAACACAATTAAGTGCAGGTTGAGTATCAGCTTTCTCCCATTTCTGTAGGTCGCCTCAGTGTAGCTTCCAACATATTTCAGTTGATTTGTTTTATTGTTAAGAAGGGACCTCATACACAATGCAGGAGCACAGCTCTTGTCTTAACTCTGATTTGCTCTCTGTGTGGTTATGAACTTGGCATTCTTGATATTAACAGTATTTGACTTCCTCTGGTCAAGCGTTCCATTCCCAAACTTCACCTTGGCTTCTGACCAGTTAGAATGTCATGGATTCAAGATACATGCCTGAATCTGCTCACACGCTCCAGGTTAACCATGGCAAGCACCAATACTTGGGGAAGTTGTTAAACCAAAGTCTCTGTTTGTTCTGGTGAATGTCAACTTTCCCTTGACACTCTTCAACAAATGGTCCATCATTTTATGGGTCAATCTTTCTCCCTCAGGTAATGGCACTGGAGCAGGTTAATTGATGAAAACCGGGAGGGGATGAACAGAACAGGCTTAGAGAACTCATTCCCACTCACAAAGAGATTGAGACAGAGACAGCACGGATTTGAACAATTTGGCAAAAATAAACAACAGCAAAGTGAGGGAAAAATTAGCTCCTTCACTCAGAAAGTGGTCAGGGTCTGGACTCGCAGTCGAGGTAAGTTCAGTTGATCCTCTCTCAAGGGAATTTAGCTGTTCTCTCTAAACAAACATTGGAGAACCAATAGAATAGGAGCTATGGGAATTGCTCATTCAGAGAGCCAGCACAGACATGAGATGAATGGCCTCTTTCTGTGTTGTGACGATTCTGTGATAGTCTCCTTTAAGCGGTGTTTGTGAAAGCTGTGTCAAATAACTCAAATTATATTTTCAAATGTAAAGCTTCATTCGCTGAGGTGATTAGTGTTGTATTTTTCCAGATGTTGTTTAACAGTTTGTGATAGCTGGAGTCATTCCACAATGTCGTGTACACAGGGCAGGGGTACTCCTAAACAGTACTGAATGGGTACCAGGGCTAAGCCAGCATTTCAAACTGTGCTCAGCGACTACACCAGTAATGCCCCAATTCAGCAGTGTGTGGCTGTCCCTATCATGCTGTGTCATTTGTAATTCCTGTTGGGAATGACGCAAGATGCTGGGATAACAATTCTGTCAGATGCTCAGGTTTATGTTGGAGGTATCCTCGCTGTTGTACCTCAGTTGCTGCAGGAACTGAGGACCAGCCTTGACTGAAGCATCTACAGGATGTGCAGCTATCTACAGATATCTCGAAAATAAGAAGATATAAACCGTTAACCTTTATTTTGTAAAATGTGATTATTTTGAACTTTCCATGGTGTATGCATTTAATTATTGATATTATAACATGGTACAACGCTGAATAGCAACCAATTGCTGCTTCTGGGTGCTGCTACCAACACGCCTTGCTTCCCTAGTCCAAGGGGCTGTTCTGTAGTGGAGATGGACCACCAACAAATCTCAGCAGAATTTGTCTTTCATAACAAGATGCAATTTATTTCATTATAGTAACTATGTACAATTGTTACAGTTTAATAGGACATTGGTACAGGACCATTTCTGGAGTATTGAGTACAGTTTTGGTCTCCTTATTTAAGAAAATATATAAATACATGAGAAGCTATACAGAGAAGGTTCACTCAAGGTCTTTCCCCTCGGGTGGGGGAGTTCAAAACTAAGGGAGCATATTTTTAAAGTGAGAGGAGAAAGATTTAAAACGGACATGAGGGGCAGCTTTGTTACTCAGAGAATGGTCTGTGATCCATGGAATAAATTGCCAGAAGTGATGGATGCAGGTATAGTTACAACATTTAGAAGACATTTGGGTAAGTACAGGAATAAGAATGGTTTGGAGGGAACAAAAACAAAGTTGCTGGAAAAGCTCAGCAGGTCTGGCAGCATCTGTGAAGGAGAAAACATTGTTTCGGGTCCGGTGAGGAAGGGTCACCTGACCCAAAATGTTAACTCTTTTTTCTCCTTCACAGATACTGCCAGACCTGCTGAGCTTTTCCAGCAACTTTGTTTTTGTTCCTGATTTACAGCATCCGCAGTTCTTTCATTTTTTATGGTTTGGAGAGATATGGGCCAAATGCAGGCAAGTGAGACTTGTTTGGTTTGGGAACATGATCTCTGATGCTGCCTGGCCTGCTGTGTTCATCCAGCTCTACACCTTGTTATCCCTAACTATTCTAATCCCATTTTCCAGCACTTGGCCCATAGCTTGTCTGCCTTGGCATCACAACTGCACATCAAAACATTTCTTCAATATGGTGAGGGTTTCTGCCTCTCCCACTCTTACAGGCAGTGTGTTCCAGATTCCCTCTGGGTGAAAAGGTTTTCCTCACAGCCCCTTTGAACCTCCTGCCCCTTACCTTCAATCCATGCCCTGTGGTCCATGATCCCTCCAGCAAGGGGGAAAATCTTTGTGTTATCCAGCATACAAATCCTGAGAGACCGTCAGAACGAAACCAGCGTGGTGTAGTGTTGGAATACTCTCAGGTATTTTCTAATGAACCTATTCAGAAATGTTATTACACACAACTCTGGAGTAGGTGGGACTTGAGCCTGGGTCTCCTGGCTCAGAGGTAGGAAATACTCTTACCCTGATGTGGATCATGAGGAAGAAGAGTGATCCCCTGACAGCACTGTCAAAACACATGGCAACCACCCACCCACCCTCAGGGCCACTGTAATTTGTCCCTTGCTATTATTGTCCTGGTAACTCCCGTCTCTGAGCCCTGTCACCACAGCTAATCCCCTCACTCCATACTGTCCAGTCACCACGAGCTCATGACACCCTCACCTTCCTGCTGAGCCTTTCTCAACCCTCCTTGGTGCCCCATCATCCACATCTTGTCAAGTCAGTGATGCTAAGGCCCGGTAATGGGTACAGCTCTGGTCTTGGCATTCATTCCTCACCAGGGAACCACATTCCATCTGCCTGTGCACTTCGTCTTCTTTCTCAGTGGCATCCGTCGGGATTGAGGGGGTTATGTTCCTGCTCAGGATCGACAGGCCCTGAGCAAAGTGTGACCTGCCTCTCACAGGGAAGGTGGTGTTTGAGGTCGTTGGGAGATGCGCACACTCTCTCTGAACCCTCGATGTCACCTCTACACATTCCTGACAAAGTCTGTTGATGTGTCCAGTGTCTTCTCCTCCATTTTGGTTGGTCACAGGTTAGTGGTTGGGTGTGGGTGGTGATGTTTGACCTCTTGTTATTTTACACAGTGCTAGTGCCCTTGTAAAGGGAAGACTGCGTTCCTCCTAAATTGATGAACTGTGTGCATAACACGTTGGATTAAATGCTTACCCTACGCACCCTGTTGGTGTTGACATGTTCAGAGTTTGGATTGAGTCTGTAGTTGCCTGCAGTGATGAGTACTGAGTTTGAGGCAGCCATAATTACAGTCAACCATTTTCACAGAGCATTAAGCAGGAGCCCCTTGTGGGGGGGGCGTGGCATGCTGCCTAGAACAATGTTGAGATCTAGGCAACAAAATATACCTTTCTGTGCACTTTGGGTGAACTTTCCCAGAGAGGCGTTTAAATCTAACTGTGTTAATTGGGGCTTCAGTATCACCTCATGCACAAGAGCAAAGTGTCATTGAAATATTGAAGGTACCAATTAGATGAGGCGGCTTCAGTCTGACCTTCTTTCCTCGTCACCTGACCCTTCAATTTAGCGGTGATCACGAGTCGAAATCTGTTTCAGGGTGACCTGAGGTTTTGTTAAATGCTGTTCAATGGAATCTCCTCAGTCCATTCATGTCAAGTGCCTCTGCTCCTCTCAGATCCAACGATGTATTTGCAATAGTAATTATTACAATCAATAGCAATGATTATAATTTCCTGTTTGGTAATATCATAGAGTCATATGGCATGGACACAGACCCTTCGGTCCAATTCATCTGTGCTGACCAGACATTTCAATCTGACCTAGTCCCATTTGCCAGCATTTGGCCCATATCCCTCTAAACCCTTCCTATTCATGTACCCATCCAGATGCCTTTTAAATGTTGTAATTGTACCAGTCTCCATTGTGAACAAATCTTTTCTAATATGATAATTCAGTTGAATTTCATTCTCAAGCTCCCAAAGTATTGAGCTGTGTTCCACCTGCGACCTCTCCGCATCCCAGAATAATGTTCTGGAATGTTTGGTGTAGCTATTCTCTTTGTTCGTCACTGGCTGCCCTGGAAATGGGATACAGTGCTAGGAGCACCAACATCATTCCAGGATGGGATCTCTTCTTATCTGAGACCAAACTCATCGTGTGATGGTCAGCAACATTGTAGGTCAATCTTTTGGCACAGAAAAAGAAGTAAGAAAGACTTGCACTTACGTAGTGCTTTCACAATCTCAGGACGTACCATAGTACTTCACACCAAACAGAATATTTCTAAGCCTCAGCTGCAGTGTCGGAAAAGCTGCAGTAGTTAGCACACAGCAAGCTTCTGTGAGCGGCAGTGTGTTAATGTTCAGATATTTTGCCTCCGAGTGATATCATCAGTGTGAGAAATATTGGTCAGGACTTCTCAGATTAGTCCTCTGCTGGATGTGGATATCACTGGCCAGGCTCACATTTATCAACCAGCCCAAAGCGCCCAGGTGGAATTGGGCCTGAAGTCACATGTAGGCCAGACCAAGTAAGGATGGCAGATTTCATTTCCTAAAGGACATTAGTGAATCAGAAGGATTTGTATAACAATCAGCATGTGTGGCATGGTGACTCAGTGGTTAGCACTGCTGTCTCACAGTGCCAGGGACCTGGGTTTGATTCTAACCTTGGGCAACTGTTTATATCGAGTTTGCACAATCTGTGCGGGTTTGCTCTGGTTTGCCCCCACAGTCCAGAGATGTGCAGATTAGGAGTATTGGCGACGCTAAATTGCTCAGAGTGTCCAGGGATAGGCAGATTAGTCATGAGGATGCATAGTTACAGGGAGAGGGTATGGAGGTTGGTCTGGATGGGATGCTCTTCAGAGGGTCAGTGTGGACTTGTTTCCACACTGTGGGGATTCTCTGAACAATGGTTACGTGGTCACCATCAGCCTTGCTTTCTACTACACATTTTTATTGACTTCAAATTTCACCAGCTGCCATGGCGGGTATTCGAACCTGGGTCCCCAGAACAGTAATTTGAGATTCTGGATTATCGCTGCTGTGCCACTGCCCCATTCAGAAGTCAGCACCTCTAACAATGTAGAACCCCTTCCGTGCTACGCTGGAATATCACCCGGGAATTCACACTGCAGTCTCTGGAATGGGAACTGAACCGACGGCGCCTTGTCTCTAACGAAAGCAGAAATTGGTGGAGAAACCCAACAGGTCTGGCAGTATATGTGGAGAGAGAAACAGCGTTAACATTTCCAATGACCCTTATTCAGAAATCTTTATCTCTGCTGAGAGAGGTGTTACCCACTGAGCCATGGTTGATAGGAGCTATTAACTCAGGAGAGGGCATTGCTGAGGTGTGTCCAGCTCACTGCAGTTGCTCACACCAGTTGGAGATTTGGTGAGAGACAGAGTGTTTTCTGGTGCTTGTGTGGACCCATTATTCACCATGACTCAGCATCTGGGTGAAGTGGAGTAGACATTCCAATTTCACTCTGTATTTGAGGGAGCATTCCAGGATCTATCAGTAATAGACTGTGAATTGATTACAGTCTGCTAGCTGTTGACTCTTCTGCATTTGCAGTCCTGACATGACCAGCTCTTTCATTCCAAAGCACTTTGCAGTCAGGTCGGGATTTTCTGACACAGGGTTTTGGGGAAGAGGCTTAGTGCTCCAGCCTTTATCTGTCGTTTCGTTTTTTAAGAATAAGCCTTTGCTTCTTTTTCTCTCCTGCCTGAAATCTTTTCTTCCTGTCGGCCAGATGTAAGTTTTGTGCTGGCTGAGTACACTCACTGCTGTGTTCGAGGTTCCTGGGTTTCACATGACCCTGACGTCTGAGACTGCAGGCAGCTTTTGTGACCCCCCCACCCCCCCCACCCCTCCCCCCCCCCCCCTCCCTCCATCTCTCGCTCTCTGTGCTCCCCTCCCCCCAAAACCCTGCCTCCTCGAATGTGTTTTTGGCTGCACGTGAGCTGCTCGGCAGTTTCCAGCCCGCCTGACAGAGCCCATCGGAAACAGCAGCTTCTCTTTCACAGGTTCCCAGTGGTATGTCTCCTTGCAGTGTTTTGATGCTGCTAATGATTGCTGCTGTGCTGGAGCTTCGGAGCTCAGTCAGTCTCTGTGTTCTTGATTGAGCAGTTACTGTACTGTGCCCAGATGCCAGAGAATGGGATACAGTGAGCTGGATACAGCTATAAAGCCTGAGGCCTGGTTGCTGTGATTTTATGTTGAGTTTTAATAGGGAAGTATTAATTTTGTCATCTAAACGTGCTCTGCATGCTTAGAGGGCACTGTAATATTTTAAAAGAAATCATGTCAAAATGCAGTAATGTTATAGATGGAGAGGGTACACATGTCACATTAACTGGACTGATCAAGGGAATTTTAAACTCTGGTTGTTAGAAAATTCTTCAATGTGATGTAGCCTCAACGATGAAGCAGATTTTAAAACTGAACAAAGGAAGATATTTTTCCTCTCGCTGCAGAGGGTTCCTTTGTCAAACGTTGAAAATGTTTTTATTGCTCAATGCGTTAACCTAGAAATCATTTATAAATGGGTAACTTGAAGGAAGGCCAATAGTTTAAAAATGCTTTCTCCGACCTTTTTTTAAGGAGGGAATAACCCATTAAGTTTGAAACAGGCCAACACCTCTGTTAAAATATCAGAGAAAAATTCAAGAAAGTGCATCAAAACTCTTGTATTCTGAAATCCCGAGGGAGAATGTCAAGGAGTGTGTGTTGATATAAGCGAAGTGTTATTCCTTGTCTGGTAGCTAAATGAATCTGACTGTAATTAATAAGGTTTAAATCATGTTTCTGGGTACATCATTATGGGTAAGTTAGACTTTTTATGGACGTACTAAAATTGAATGAACCCACTTGTTGATGACCTGACCAGACAGTGAGAGGCTACTTCAGTTCGTCTTGAGGTTGCCATTGCTCCAGGAATGTTCTGGAATCTCTAGGAGTTAAGCGTTAATGATCTGGAGAATGTCGCAAGCACCATGAGGAGAACAGCAGACGATTATTTTTTGAAAATGATGCTTTGGTTTCACCTCTTTGAACATTTGTGACGGTGAGTTGTAAAAATATTCGGTGGGGGAGGGATAGGATGGTGAAAAAAATGGCTGCTTCACTGACATAGCAACTGGAAGCCATGTGGTGAAAACCTCCCTAGTTTAGGTCAGATGACCCCAAATTTATCCATGTTCACAATCCAGAAAGAAGATGTTCGTGTTAGCCTGGTGAGGCTGAGGAAATTAGAAACAGGCAATTAATACTGCCCCAGCCAGTGACACCTGCAATCTATGAAGGAGTAAAAAACATCCAGAAACTGAAGAAGGGTCTAGGCCCGAAACATCAGCTTTCCTGCTCCTCTGATGCTGCTTGGCCTGCTGTGTTCATCCAGCTGTACACCTTGTTATCTACAAATTGAGTTGGGGAGGCCCAGAGGGTTTGGTGGGGGAGAGTTATATTTCATAAAATAACCCTTCATGGGGAGATGCAAAGAAAGGAACAAACATATAATGGATTTTGCCCTCCTGTCCCCCATTTTACTCTCTGTGGCCTTGTAATCTTCCAGCATTCTGTTGTCTGTACCTAAATCACATCAAAACCCTTTCAGCCAGCATGCCCATGCTCACTGAGCACTCATTCCTGGGATTAGACATCACTGGCAAGGCCAGCATTCATTACCCAACCCTAATTGCCCCTGAACTGAGGGGCTTGCGAGGTCATTTCAGAGTGATAGAATTCCTACACTGCAGAAAGAGGTCATTTGGCCTATTGAGTCTGTACCGAACCTCCAAAGAGCATCCCACCCAGACTCAGACTCCTACCCTATCCCTGTTAACCCTGCATTTCCCATGGCCAATCCACCTAACCTGCACATTTTTGGACTGTGGGAGGAAACCAGAGCGCCTGGAGGAAACCCACACAGACACGGGGAGAATGTGCAAACTCCACACAGACACAGTCACCGAAGCTGGAATCGAATGTGAATCCCTGGCGCTGTGAGGTAGCAATGTGGGTTTGGAGATAGAATGGCAGATTTCCTTCCCTAAAGGGCATTAGTGAACTGGATAGGCTTTTCTAACAATTGTTTCTTGATTACCGTCACTGGGAGTAAGTTTACTTTGTGAGTGAATTCAAATGTCACCAGCAACTGTGGTGGTATTTGAACCTGCAGGCCCCACTCCATGAGCCTGGGTCCCTGATTGCTCAGCTGGTCACAGGCTCACCAACTCCCCAGTCAATGAGTGCCTTTGTTTAAAATCCTCATCGTTGTTTTCTAATCCCACAGGGATCCCGTTCCCTCTCTATCTGTGGGATAGCCTGCTCCACAATCGTCGCAGATCTTTACCCAACTTTGAATCCAGCCTCTTGGCCTTCCGTAATTTTAAACAACCTGCCATTGGGGGGCTGCATTCACAGCTGCTCTCGAATTCCCTCCTAATCCTCTGTGTCTCACGTCCCCGCTCCCCTCCCCACTTTACAGCATTTCTTAAAATCGACCTCTTTGACCATGGTTTTGGTCAGCTACCCTAATAACTCCCTGCATAGCTCAGTATCAATCTTTCTTTAATATTTGCTCCTGTGACCTGAGTTTAGCTACCTAAAGTTGGCAACATTAATTTATTTAGCATATTGGAAACATTTCATTGCATTAAGGGTTCTACATAAATTCATGTTATTGTCAGAATGTGTTTCATTTAAAGACAGATGACTGCGATAGCAATCACGATGGAATGCGTGAAGTCAGGAGCATTGCTTCCTGTTAAACTGTGACTGGGGTAAGACACTTGTTAGACTTCAGCTGGAGTATTGTAACAGTCATGGGCACCATATTATAGGAAAAATGTGAATGCATGGAGAGAGTGCAGAAATGATTTATGAGAATGGTTCCGGGAATGAGAAACTTCAGTGATGAGGACAGATGGAAGAAGTTAGGACTGTTCTCCTTGGAGGGAAAAAGGCTGAGAGGAGATCTGATAGGGATTTTCAAAATCATGAATGGCCTGTCTGACAGAATAGGTACAGAGAAGCTGTTCCTGCTGTGAAAAGAAAAAAGAGAGGACATATATTTAATATGATGTACAACGGAGCAAGGGTGATGTGAGGAAAAACTTTTTCACTCAGCGAGTAGTGGAGGCAGGTTCAAATGAGGCATTCAAGAGGGGCATTGGAGTAGGGGGCGTGGTTTGGATAAAAATGATCTGCAGGGATAAGAGATTGGCATTAGGGAATGTGGCTCATTTGAAGAGCCAGTGTGGGCACGATGGGCTGAATGGTCTCCTTATGCACTGTAATAATTCTGTGACTCTGTGGAGACTGGTGGTGGAATCAGTAAATTGAAGATCAATCTCAAGACCTTCCTACAAACAGTGATCGCAGTGGATTAGTGGTGAGGATGGAGAACCCAGCTTGGACATAGAGCAGTTTTTCCACCGCCTCCGATCCTCTCCTCTATCCCTCTTCTATCCGCCTCCCACTCTCTCCCTATTTATTTCAAAACCCCCTTCCCCTCCCCCTTTTCTGATGAAGGGTCTAGGCCCGAAACGTCAGCCTCTCTGCTCCTATGATGCTGCTTGGCCTGCTGTGTTCATCCAGCCCTGCACCTTGTTGTCTCGGATTCTCCAGCATCTGCAGTTCCTACTATCTCTGAATCCTTTAGGAATTAGGCGCTGCCAGGGTGGGCACATGTCAGAGTCTTGATTTCCAGAGAGCTGAGAATGAGACTAAGTTATCTCCTTCATTGTGTGGTTGGAAGGATGCCATTCAGCCTGTTGTAACTCCTTTGCTTGCAGATGTCCAACCTTGGTCCGTAACCCTGCATGGCAAAGGATGTTAGCCCCGTTTCTGTGTCACTAGTAACCGATCAGCAGTGATACCCCGCTGCCCTCTAGATGGACATATGACCTTGGGAATGTCATCTGCTGATCTAATTTGTGGAATCTGCCTTCACTTGGATTCATTTCCTGTGGTTGCAGCTGCTCACTGCTTTGTGCTGTGATTAACTGGGGACAGCAATGTCTATGTCGGTATGCATGCAGCATTTTGCATTGAATAGCCCGTCAGTAAAGCTCAGTGTGATTTGATGAAGTGCATTGATGGGTCTGTTTGCCATCACTAAAACACTGGCCATGGTATGGGGTGCAAGTCAAGGAGATCACCCATGTTTTACTGGGGAGTGGGTAGGGAGCTGACTGTGGAGTTTGAGCATCGACCCCGTGATTTGATTTGATTTGATTTGATTTATTGTTGTCACATGTGCCAAGATACAGTGAAAAGTGTTGTTTTGTGTGTTATACAGGCTGATCATACCATACAGAGTGTATCAGGGTAGCAGAACAGAGTGCAGTGTTACAGCTGCAGAGAAGGTGCAGAGAGAGGGATCGACATTAACATTTGAGAAGTTTGTTCAAAAGTCTAATGACAGTGGGGGAAGATGGGACCTGACCTGTTATATCACTATGACATGCTGATGTGTGATAGACCGATGATCTTGTACAGTCACACTGTGATACCGAGGCTGGCTTCCAGAACTTAAGGATGAGATGTGGGTCACCTCCTTCTGGAGAATTCAAAGAATGTTTGTTACAGCTCCTGGTACTTAGATCTGTAATTACAGTGAGAGGCATCACAACTCTGGGTCAAGCTAAGCAATTCGAGTACACGCTGGAGCATACTTCACTCAGCATGCCACGCTGCAAGGGAACAGAGCTCAGTAAGACGGAGACCCAGAGCTTCATACCATTAGGTCAGATGTAATGATACAGCAATAGCTGCATAAGCATATTCATTAAAGTTGTATTGCGCATTTGCTGCGAGATATGGAATTCCCTCCCTAAGGACATTGTAGGTCAACTGTAGTGGTTCAAGAAGACAGCTCACCCCCACCTTCTCAAGGGGCAACTAGGGATGGGCAGTAAATGCTAGGCCCAGCCAGCAATACCCACATTCCACAAATAAATTTTTAAAAATTAACATAACACAGCAGGGTGGCTGTGTTTGGGTCAAGGGCAGCACCGGACCCCTGCTTTCTGCTGCTGCCCCAAACCATTCTGGTAAATGAACTGAACACCTCCCAAGGAGATTCAGGTCCTTTCTGAAGGGTGGGGACCAGAACAGAATATGAGAGAATGCAGCATTTCAGGTGTCATTGACAGTGAAGGTGCAGCCTCCATACAGAATCGTGTGAGTGTTAAACAAATCCGAGGATGAGCAAAACGTTTGAGGATGTACTTGTTGTATGGATCGTATCACTGGAGAGCAGTCCCTCTGCAAACGGGGAGTTTGCCTATAAATGGAACATTCTCTGAAGAACACTGAGTAAATATTTAGGCAGTGTGTTTGAATGGAGCCTGTGACTTCTGTTTGATTTGAAACAGTTTATGAATTGACATGAGTAACGCATCACAGAATACACGGTGCAGGACTGAAATGATCGAAAATCAAGGCACTTTCTTAAATGTATAAATTATAACAGACCTTGATCTCAGGGGAGTTGAAAGGTTTGACCGGGATTGGGTGAGTGGGAGGTGAGAAAGAAATGTTTTGTGTTGAAGAGTTTTCCTTTGAAATCTTCAGTTCCAGAAGCTGTTTGGCAGCTCTGTAACGTACTACATAAACTTCATTTGAGCTGCTGAGATGCTTCCAAGGATTTGGTAACACTAACGCTTCAGAACAAAGCCAGGAGTTAGCAGCTCCACTTTAAAGCATGTCAGATTTGGATTTGAGGGCACTATGCTAAATGTGTTCTGTATCATGTCAAAATCCTGCGCCATAGAACAGAATCGTCGGATTTTACAGTAAAGGAGACCATTCAGCCCATCGTGTCTGTAAGAGCTACCCAGCTCGGCCCAGCTTCCATCCCTGTCTCTGTAGCCCTCTAAATTAACCACTTTCAAATATATATCCAACTGTCTTTGAATCCTCCCGGGGATCCACCCCCAGAACTCTCCCAGGCAGCACGTTCAAAATCCTATCAACTCTCTGAGTAAAGAAGTTTCTCCCTATCTCAGTCCTAGCTCTCTTGCTGACAATCTTGAAATAGTGACCCCCTAATTACTAACATACCAACTAATGCTTTTGAACATTTCAACCAGGTCACCTCCTAATCTGCTCTGGTCCAAGGAGAATAAGATCAACGTCTCTCATCTTTCCTTGTATCTAAAATCCCTCATTCATGGTATCATTCCAGTAAATCTCCTTTTGCACTCTTTCCAAGGCTTTAACATCCTTCCTTCAATAAAGTGCCCAGAACTGAACACAATACTGAAATGTGGTCTGGCCAATGATTTGGAGAGGTGTAGTATTGCTTCCTTGGCCAAAATGTCCAAGGCCCAATGGTGAGCTGTGGAACACAGTAATTGTGATGTTAATGTGATGGGAATTCAGAGAATTTGAGAGGGGAGGGTGCATTTTCTTGTGGAAGCCCACAAGCTAAAGACCTTAATTGCCGTATATAAAATGGCAATAATAAGTACAGAGGAAGATCCCATCACTTGTTGCAGGTACATAAGATGTGTGAAGGCCAGCTGCTGTACTTTTGAGAAATAGTAAGAACTGCCAATGCTGTAGTCAGAGATAACACAGTGTGGAGCTGGAGGAACATAGCAGGCCAGGCAGCATCAGAGGAACAGGAAAGTTGACGTTTCGGGTCGGGACCCTTCATCAGAAAATGCTCTTCTGATGCTGCCTGGCCTCCTGTGCCCCTCCAGCTCCACACTGTGTCATTGCTGTACTTTTGACACTTGTTTACTGAGTAAATTGTGAAGGAGAATATTTTGTTGTAATTCTTTTCCCTAAAGCCCCCTCTCTTCAAGGCAGTTATTCACACTGGGGTGTACGGTTCAAGAGATTTGCCCAGTTGGCCATTCTTCATGTATGAACTGGCGATAGAGACTAAGCAGGCCCATTTACTTGCAGATTCTCAGCAGTGTTACACAGGGATCGGTTCTGGGTCCTCTTTTGTTAGTCATTCATAGAAATAATTTGGATGAGAATACAGAAGACATGGTTAGTAAGTTTGTGGATGACACCAAAATTTGTGACGTTGTAGACAGTGAAGAAGGTTTTCTAAGATTACAAAGGAATCTTGATCAAATGGGTCAATGGGCTGAAAAATAGCAGATGGAGTTCAATCTGGATAAATGCATTTTAGTACAACAATCAAGGATAGGTCTTATACAATTAATGGTAGGCCTTCGGTAGTGTTGTAGAACAGAGGGACCTGGGGTGCAGGTACATAATTCTTTGAAGTTTGCATCACATATAGCCAGGGTGGTTAAAAAGGCGTTTGGCACACTTACCTTCATTGTTCAGTCCTCTGAGTATAGGAGTTGGGACGTCATGTTGAGGTCGTACAGGACATTGGTGAGACCTCTTCTGGAGTACTGTCTCCAGTTCTGATCACCCAGTTATAGGAAGGATATTATTAAACTAGAGAAGGTTCCGAAGAGATTTACCAGGATGTTACCAGGTGTGGAATGTTGTGAAGAAAGGCTAGTTTAGGCTGGGACATTTTTCACTGAAACATAGGAGGTTGAGAGGTGACCTGATAGAAGTTTATAAAATAATGAGGAGTATAGACAGAGTTAATGGTACTTGTCTTTTCCCTAGGATAGGGGATCTCAAGACTAGGGGGCAGTTTTTAAGGTGAAAAAAGAGAGGTTTATGAAAGACATGAGGGGCAACTGTTTTACACAGAGAGTGGTGAATGAATGTGTGGAATGATCTTCCTGATGAAGTCGGGAATGCGGGTACAATTACAGTGTTTAAAAGACATTTTGATGGATACATGAATAGGAAAGGTTTGGAGAACATGGGCCAGATGCCTTTTAACTATAATTGTATCATTCTCCACCACTTCCTGTGGCAGCTCATTCCATACCCGCACCACCCTCTGCGACAGTTGAACTCAAACTTGCTGATTCTCAGTCGGACACAACTTCCTTAGACCCAGCATGAGTGGACACTCAAGTGCAGGATGTATCACAAAACTCAAGATCAGTGAGCCAAGAAAGAAACCTTGGATTTAGCCTGTCCATTTATTGCAAAGTTCACAGTATGTGATACAGGCACCGACTGAGAAACACAGACCTGCTGTTGGAAACTTATAGAAATAATGAATTTCTGAAGGGTCCCGACCCGAAACGTCAGCTTTCCTGTTCCTCTGATGCTGCCTGGCCTGCTCTGTTCATCCAGCTGTGTTATCTCTGACTCCAGTAGTGGCAGTTCCTACTATCTCATAGAAATAATGCTATTGTGTTAAACTAATAGGGGAACTAGTGGAGTGGTAAGGATGGGGAATGTTTGGAACTCTCTTCCACAAAGGTCAATGGATGCTGGATCAGTTGTTAATTTTCATTCAGAGATAGATAAATTTTTGTTAACTAAAGGTAAGGGATATGAGCCAAAGGCAGTTATATTGTGTTAAGCCATAGATCAGCCATGATCTCATTGAATGGCAGAACAGGTTTGAGGGGCTGAATGGCCTACTTCTGTTCCTTCATTCCTATTGAGTAATGTCCCTGCCATTGAGCTAGAAGGTTGAAGTCCCACACTAGGACCTGATGCTGAGGAAACTGTGCTGGTAACACAGCTAAGCAGGTTCAGTAAGAACTTATAAATTCCTCCGACGCACTCCAATAGTGGGTGCTGAGTGTGGTTGAGATTCCCGGTCAGGTGTGTGATAGACTGTCTCGATGTCTCTATCCAAAACTCCAGACTACAACAGACATGTATAAATGCACATTGCCACAGCAACGCAGGCTCCCTGGGTGACCTGTTAAACACCACTCTCCACTAAAACAACATCTGAGCAGTAACTTACTGAAAATAAGGGTGTGGTCATTGCAAGTTTGGATATGTTATTTTCTCTATTCGCTAAAACGAGCTATAAAGTCCAGATGCAGTCTGCCTTTAGCAGTGTGCCTGATGAATTCAAACTCTGCAGGAGTTGCTGGCATCCATTTTTATTGGACTAGCAAACTGATTCGTCATAGTGAAAGCAGGAGTATAAAGAATCTACCATTACACCCCACATTAAAACAGAATACAGCAGACCCATTTATTGTGCAGTGGTGACTGTTTGACATTTGTAGGAAGTCTGCTTTACAAAGGATTTCCTTTACGTGACGGTGCCAGACTTTGCTGGCTATGTGAGTTCTCATCCAAGCAGTTCCAGCCAGCAGCTTCAGTGTACAGTGTTGTGAGGCTGTGCCTGTGGAACGATCCAGCTTTCTCCAGTATGTTCCCAGCAAAGTCTTTCTCCAGAAAATAATCATTTTGGAACGGGTCTCATTCCTTGAGAATTCAGAGGGTGGGTGTCTTTTCTGACGGGCCTGCCTTGTTTGTTTCCTTTGTCACTGCACCTCATGCTGCCTGGATCTGACTCTTTCTGTTCTCTTCCAGATGACAGAGGGGCGGCGATGCCAAGTGCACCTCCTCGATGACAGGAAGCTGGAACTTCTTGTTCAGGTAAGACAGGCTCATCAGCATTTTACATGGAGTAACGCAAAAGCATTCTGTAGGGGATACTGGACAGCAGAAATAAAAACAGAAAGTGCTGGAAATACTCAACAGGTCAGACAGAATCTGTGGAGAGAGAAATCGAATTAACGTTTCACGTCAATATCTTCTCATCTGTTTCTCTTGACACAGACTTGGTGAACATTTCCAGCACCTTTTGCTTTTATTCATCAAGTGTACTGTTGAAGCCATCGCCTCTTCTATTTGGGTGAGGACCTTTGAGTCTCAAAATGCTTGTTATTCAAGACCTTAAAGACACATGCGCACACGTGCACACACACACACACACACACCCATATACACAAGTACACACACCCATATGCACACGCACGTACATAAACCCATACACACACACACAT